>NW_025751890.1:0-14016 GCF_021184085.1 Oncorhynchus gorbuscha | reverse complement strand
ATGTCATGCAGGTGATAGAGGACCCAAAAGCGACTTAACAGAAACAGAGTTTATTCAAATCCAAACAGGAGTAACAGAAATCCTCTAGTCTGTAGAGGGGAATAACAAGAGAAGCGCCACAGACTGCAGGTCGCTTGGTAGGCGCAGGCCGTAGTAGACAAGAGACACCTGCTCACACGCAGCATCTGATGAAGGCAAAACACGACAGGACAGGGCGAAACACAATCACAGCATGGTGAATACAAAAACAAGGAACCGACGGGACAGGAACGGAACACAAAGGAATAAATAGGGACTTTAATCAGGGAAAGGATCGGGAACAGGTGTGGGAAGACTAAATGATGATTAGGGAATAGGAACAGCTGGGAGCAGGAACGGAACGATAGAGAGAGGAGAGAGAGGAGGGGGAGAGAGGGATAGAAAAGGGAAACGAACCTAATAAGACCAGCAGGGGGAAACGAACAGAAGGAAAAGCAAAATGACAAGATGATATAAGACAAAACATGACAGTACCCCCACCACCGAGCGCCTCCTGGCGCTCTCGAGGAGGAACACTGGCGGCAACGGAGGAAATCATAGATCAAACGGTCCAGCACGCCCCGAGAAAGAACCCAACTCCTCTCTCAGACCGTAACGAAAAACGATAAAAAGGGAAACTAGGGTACTACTCTAAAAAAAAAAGAGAACTAGGGACAGACTGAGACACAGCAAGGGCAGGAACAAGAACAGGAGAGATGCGATGGCAGGAACAGACTGAGACCCAGCAAGACCAGGAGCAGAAGCAGAAAAAAATTACCAGACTTCTTCTGCGCGCAGTCTGAACACGCAGCCACGAAACGGCGCGTGTCACGCTCCTGAGTCGGCCACCAAAAGCGCTGGCGAATAGACGCAAGAGTGCCTCGAACACCGGGATGACCAGCTAACTTGGCAGAGTGAGCCCACTGAAGAACAGCCAGACGAGTGGAAACAGGAACGAAAAGGGAGGTTACTAGGACAAGCGCGCGGCGACGCAGTGTGCGTGAGTGCTTGCTTAACCTGTCTTTCAATTCCCCAGACTGTCAACCCGACAACACGCCCATAAGGAAGAATCCCCTCGAGATCAGTAGAAGCCACAGAAGAACTAAACAGACGGGATAAGGCATCAGGCTTGGTGTTCTTGCTACCCGGACGGTAAGAAATCACAAACTCGAAACGAGCGAAAAACAACGCCCAACGAGCTTGACGGGCATTAAGTCGTTTGGCAGAACGGATGTACTCAAGGTTCTTATGGTCTGTCCAAACGACAAAAAGGAACGGTCGCCCCCTCCAACCACTGTCGCCATTCGCCTAGGGCTAAGCGGATGGCGAGCAGTTCACGGTTACCCACATCATAGTTGCGTCAGATGGCGACAGGCGATGAGAAAATAAGCGCAAGGATGAACCTTATCGTCAGACTGGAAGCGCTGGGATAGAATGGCTCCCACGCCTACCTCTGAAGCGTCAACCTCGACAATGAATTGTCTAGTGACGTCAGAGTAACGAGGATAGAGCGGACGTAAAACGTTCTTTTAGAAGATCAAAAGCTCCCTGGGCGGAACCGACCACTTAAAACACGTCTTGACAGAAGTAAGAGCTGTGAGAGGGGCAGCAACTTGACCGAAATTACGAATGAAACGCCGGGAGAAATTAGCGAAACCTAAAAAGCGCTGCAACCGACACGTGACCTGGAACGGGCCAATCACTGACAGCTTGGACCTTAGCGGAATCCATCTGAATGCCTTCAGCGGAAATAACGGAACCGAGAAAAGTAACGGAGGAGACATGAAAAGAGCACTTCTCAGCCTTTTACGTAGAGACAATTCTCTAAAAGGCGCTGTAGAACACGTCGAACGTGCTGAACATGAATCTCGAAAGTGACGGAGAAAAATCAGATATCGTCAAGATAGACAAAAACAAAAATGTTCAGCATGTCTCTCAGAACATCATTAACTAATGCCTGAAAAACAGCTGGCGCATTGGCGAGACCGAACGGCAGAACCCGGTACTCAAAATGCCCTAACGGAGTGTTAAACGCCGTTTTCCACTCGTCCCCCTCTCTGATGCGCACGAGATGGTAAGCGTTACGAAGGTCCAACTTAGTAAAGCACCTGGCTCCTTGCAGAATCTCAAGGCTGATGACATAAGGGCGGATAACGATTCTTAACCGTTATGTCATTCAGCTCGATATCCACGCAGGGGCGCAGAGTACCGTCCTTCTTAACAAAAAAGAACCCCGCCCCGGCCGGAGAAGAAGAAGGCACTATGGTACCGGCGTCAAGAGACACAGACAAATAATCCTCGAGAGCCTTACGTTCGGGAGCCGACAGAGAGTATAGTCTACCTCGAGGAGGAGTGGTCCCCGGAAGGAGATCAATACTACAATCATACGACCGGTGAGGAGGAAGGGAGTTGGCTCGGGACCGACTGAAGACCGTGCGCAGATCATGATATTCCTCCGGCACTCCTGTCAAATCGCCAGGTTCCTCCTGGGAAGTAGGGACAGAAGAAACGGGAGGGATGGCAGACATTAAACACTTCACATGACAAGAAACGTTCCAGGATAGGATAGAATTACTAGACCAATTAATAGAAGGATTATGACATACTAGCCAGGGATGACCCAAAACAACAGGTGTAAACGGTGAACGGAAAATCAAAAAAGAAATAGTCTCACTGTGGTTACCAGATACTGTGAGGGTTAAAGGTAGTGTCTCAAATCTGATACTGGGAAGATGACTACCATCTAAGGCAAACATGGGCGTAGGCTTGTCTAACGGTCTGAAAGGAATGTTATGTTTCCGAACCCATGCTTCGTCCATGAAACAACCCTCAGCCCCAGAGTCAATCAAGGCACTGCATGTAGCACCCGAACCGGTCCAGCGTAGATGGACCGACATAGTAGTACAAGATCTAGATGAAGAGACCAGAGTAGTAGCGCCCACCAGTAGCCCTCCGCTTACTGATGGGCTCTGGCCTCTTACTGGACATGAATTAACAAAATGTCCAGCAACTCCGCAATAGAGGCACAGGCGGTTGGTGATCCTCCGTTCCCTCTCCTTAGTCGAGATGCGAATCCCTCCCAGCTGCATGGGCTCAGTCTCAAAGCCAGAGGAGGGAGATGGTTGCGATGCGGAGCAGGGAAACACCGTTGATGCGAGCTCTCTTCCACGAGCCCGGTGACGAAGATCTACCCGTCGTTCTATGCGATGGCGAGAGCAATCAAAGAGTCCACATCTGAAGGAACCTCCCGGGAGAGAATCTCATCCTTAACCACTGCGTGGAGTCCCTCCAGAAAACGAGCGAGCAGCGCCGGCTCGTTCCACTCACTAGAGGCAGCAAGAGTGCGAAACTCAATAGAATAATCCGTTATGGACCGTTCACCTTGGCATAAGGAAGCCAGGGCCCTAGAAGCCTCCCTACCAAAAACTGAACGGTCAAAAACCCGAATCATCTCCTCTTTAAAGTTCTGGAACTTGTTAGAGCAATCAGCCCTTGCCTCCCAGATAGCTGTGCCCCATTCTCGAGCCCGGCCAGTAAGGAGTGAAATGACGTAAGCAACCCGAGCTCTCTAGAGTATGTGTTGGGTTGAGAGAGAACACAATCTCACACTGCGTGAGAAAGGAGCGGCACTCAGTGGGCTGCCCGGAGTAGCAAGGTGGGTTATTAACCCTAGGTTCTGGAGGCTCGGCAGGCCAGGAAGTAACAGGTGGCACGAGACGAGACTCTGGAACTGTCCAGAGAGGTCGGAAACCTGAGCGGCCAGGTTCTCCACGGCATGGCGAGCAGCAGACAATTCCTGCTCGTGTCTGCCGAGCATGGCTCCTTGATCTCGACGGCAGTGTAACGAGCGTCTGAAGTCGCTGGGTCCATTACTTGGTCGGTTCCTTCTGTCATGCAGGTGATAGAGGACCCAAAAGCGACTTAACAGAAACAGAGTTTATTCAAATCCAAACAGGGAGTAACAGAAATCCTCTAGTCTGTAGAGGGAATAACAAGAGAAGCGGCCACAGACTGCAGGTCGCTTCGGGTAGGCGCAGGCCGTAGTAGACAAGAGACACCTGCTCACACGCAGCATCTGATGAAGGCAAAAAACACGACAGGACAGGGCGAAACACAATCACAGCATGGTGAATACAAAACAAGGAACCGACGGGACAGGAACGGAACACAAAGGAATAAATAGGGACTCTAATCAGGGGAAAGGATCGGGAACAGGTGTGGGAAGACTAAATGATGATTAGGGGAATAGGAACAGCTGGGAGCAGGAACGGAACGATAGAGAGAGGAGAGAGAGGGAGGGGGAGAGAGAGGGATAGAAAAAGGGAACGAACCTAATAAGACCAGCAGGGGGAAACGAACAGAAGGAAAAGCAAAATGACAAGATGATATAAGACAAAACATGACAGTGTAGGGTGCCGTCTTTCGGATGGGACGTTAAACGGGTGTCCTGACTCTCTGAGGTCATTAAAGATCCCATGGCACTTATCGTAAGAGTAGGGGTGTTAACCCCGGTGTCCTGGCTAAATTTCGAATCTGGCCCTCGTACCATCACGGTCACCTAATAATCCCAGTTTACAATTGGCTCATTCATCCCCCTCCTCTCCCCTGTAACTATTCCCCAGGTCATTGCTGCAAATGAGAACGTGTTCTCAGTCAACTTACCTGGTAAAATAACGGATAAATAAAAATAACAAAAAAATAACAAAATAACAAACTCATAAATAAACTAAAAAAAGTTCTGGGACACTGTAACGTCCATGGGGAATAATAGGACCTCCTCCCAGCTGCACACTGCACTGAGGCTAGGAAACACTGTCACCACCAATAAATCCACTATAATTGAGAATTTCAATAAGCATTTTGCTACGGCTGGCCATGCTTTCCACCTGGCTACCCCTACCCTGGTCAACAGCCCTGCACTCCCCACAGCAACCTGCCCAAGCCTCCCCATTTCTCCTTCACCCAAATCCAGATAGCTAAAAATCTTGACCATTACAAATCAGCCGGGCTAGACAATCTGGACCCTCTCTTTCTAAAATTGTTGCAACCCCTATCACTAGCCTGTTCAATGTCTCGTTCCTATTGTCTGAGATTCCCAAAGATTGGATAGCTGCCGCGGCCATCCCCCTCTTCAAAGGGGGAGACACTCTAGACCCAAACTGCTATAGACCTATATCTATCCTACCCTGAGGTCTTCGAAAGCCAAGTTATCAAACAGATTATCGGCAATTTAGAATCCCACGTACCTTCTCTGCTATGCAGTCTGGTTTCCGAGCTGGTCATGGGTGCACCTCAGCCATGCTCAAGGTCCTAAATGATATCATAACTACCATTAATAAGAGACATTACTGTGCTGCCGTATTCATCGACCTGGCCAAGGCTTTCGACTCTGTCAAATCACCACATTCTTATTGGCAGACTCAACAGCCTTAGTTTCTCAAATGATTGCCTCGCCTGGTTCACCAACTACTTCTCTGTTAGAGTTCAGTGTGTCAAATTGGAGGGCCTGTTGTCCGGACCTCTGTCAGTCTCTATGGGGGTACCACAGGGTTCAATTCTCAGGCTGACTCTCTTCTCTGTAAACACCAATGATGTCGCTCTTGCTGCTGGTGAGTCTCTGATCCACCTCTACGCAGACGACACCATTCTGTATACTTCTGGCCCTTCTTTGGACACTGTATTAACAACCCTCCAGACGAGTTTCAATGCCATACAACTCTCCTTCCGTGGCCTCCAACTGCTCATAAATGCAAGTATAACTAAATGCATGCTCTTCAATCGATCACTGCCCGCACCTGCCCGCCCGTCCAGCATCACTACTGTGGACGGTTCTGACTTCACCAATCCTAAATGAAATCTAGACTCGGCTTCCTATTTCGCAACAAATTATCCTCTCATGCTGCAAATCATACCCTTGTAAAACTTATTTATAAAATAGCCTCCAATACTCAACAAATTAGATGCAGTCTATCACAGTGCCATCCGTTTTTTCACCAAAGCCCCATATACTACCCACCACTGTGACCTGTATGCTCTTGTTGGCTGGCCGTCGCTTCATACTTGTCGCCAAACCCACTGGCTCCAGGTCATCTACAAGTCTCTGCTAGGTAAAGCCCTGCCTTATCTCAGCTTACTGGTCACCATAGCAGCACCCACTCGTAGCACGCGCTCCAGCAGGTATATCTCACTGGTCATCCCCCAAAGCCAATTCCTCCTTTGGCGCCTTTCCTTCCAGTTCTCTGTTGCCAATGACTGGAACGAAATGCAAAATCACTGAAGCAGGAGACTCATATCTCCCTCAACTAGCTTTAAGCACCAGCTGTCAGAGCAGCTCACAGATCACTGCACCTGTACATAACCCATCTGTAAACAGCCCATCTATCTACCTACCTACCTCATCCCCATACTGTATTTATTTATTTATCTTGCTCCTTTGCACCCCAGGATCTCTACTTGCACATTCATCTTCTACACATCTACTATTCCAGTTTTTAATTGCTCTTACTTCGCCACCATGGCCTATTTATAGCCTTACCTCCCTTATCTTACCTCATTTGCACTCACTGTATATAGACTTTTTGTTTTCTTTTGTGCAACTGTATTATTGACTATCTTTTGTTTATTCCATGTGTAACTCTGTGTTGTTGTCTGTGTCACACTGCTTTGCTTTATCCTGGCCAGGTCACACTTGTAAATGAGAACTTGTTCTCAACTAGCCTACCTGGTTAAATAAAGGTGAAATAAAAAATAAATTAACACACACATATCTTCAGTTTACATGCACACAAACACACACACACACTATATTATTCACACACACACACAGTATAGTATTCACACACACAATATATTGTATTCACACACACTATAGTATACATGTAACCGATGTGAAATGGCTAGCTAGTTAACGGGGTGTGCGCTAATAGCGTTTCGATCGGTGACTTGACTCGCTCTGAGACCTTGAAGTAGTTGGTCCCTTTGCTCTGCAAGGGCCGCGGCTTTTGTGGAGCGATGGGTAACGATGCTTCGTGGGAGGCAGTTGTTGATGTGTGCACAGGGTCCATGGTTCAGGGCGAGGAGAGGGACGGAAGCTATACTTCCCATAGTATTCACACACACTATAGTATTGACACATACACTATAGTATTCACACACACACACTATGGTATTCACACACACACTATGGTATTCACACACACACTATGGTATTCACACACACACTATAGTATTGACACACACACTATAGTATTCAGACACACACTATGGTATTCACACACACACTATGGTATTCACAGACACACTATAGTATTGACACACACACTATAGTATTGACACACATACTATAGTATTGACACACACTATGATATTCACACACACACTATGGTATTCACACACACCATAGTATTCACACACACTATAGTACTCACACTATAGTATTCACACACTATTGTATTCACACACCCCATAGTATTCACACACCCTATAGTATTCAAACACTATAGTATTCACACACACTATGGCATTCACACACCATAGTATTCACACACACTATAATATTCACACACACACTATAGTATTCACACACACTATAGTATTCACACACACTATAGTATTCACACACACTATAGTATTCACACACACTATAATATTCACACACACACTATAGTATTCACAAACACTATAGTATTCACACACACTATAGTATTCACACACGCTATAGTATTCACACACACTATAGTATTCACACACACTATAATATTCACACACACACTATAGTATTCACAAACACTATAGTATTCACACACACTATAGTATTCACACACACTATAGTATTCACACACGCTATAGTATTCACACACGCTATAATATTTACACACGCTATAATATTCACACACACACACACACACATCTTCAGTTTACATAGGATGGGCTTCTGGTTCTAAAGCAGGTGTAGATGGGGTTTGGGGACATAAACTTTAATGGGGTTTGGGGACACAAACTTTAATGGGGTTTGGGGACACAAACTTTAATGGGGTTTGGGGACACAAACTTTAATGGGGTTTGGGGACACAAACTTTAATGGGGTTTGGGGACACAAAAAATCTGAACTCATCATGAGGGGTCGTAGTTGTATGATAACATAGTACTATTAGAATACACTTCTACGTTTAGGAAAGTAGCTACAAGTACTATTAGAATACACTTCTACGTTTAGGAAAGTAGCTACAAGTACTATTAGAATACACTTCTACGTTTAGGAAAGTAGCTACAAGTACTATTAGAATACACTTCTACGTTTAGGAAAGTAGCTACAAGTACTATTAGTAATAAGCAATTGTTTAGCAGCATAACCACAAACAGCCCACAAAGCTCGCTTTCTTTGATGCACGCACAATCTTCCTAGTAAACACAGTCAACTTTGTTACCAGACAAAACTTGTCTTCTTCTTCCGACTACTAAACCATTCTGACCTCTGACCTGGGAGGGGATCATTTCTCCTAACATCCCTCCTAATAGAGACATACAACTTAGTGTCCTACCCAGTGTCTGAAATTAACTTTTTGGCTCACCTGCCAAGGGGACTGGAAGATTTAAAAAAATCCACCAGGCATATCTTTTACCGACCAAAATAATAAATTGCCTTTTTGTTTCACATATACATTAATTTCAGTACATTTCCTTGAGATAAATTATTATGTTGGATACAAACTTAAGAGGCCAAGGCAAAATATGAAACCAAATTATTTAAATGTATTGATCCACTGTCACGCCCTGACCTTAGAGATCCTTTTTATTCTCTATTTTGGGTAGGTCAGGGTGTGACTAGGGATGGTAGTCTGTGTTTTATTTCTTTGTTTGCCTGGTATGGTTCCCAATCAGAGGCAGCTGTCTATCGTTGTCTCTGATTGGGGATCATATTTAGGCAGCCTTTTTCCTCCTGTTGTTTGTGGGATCTTGTTCTTGTGTAGCTGCCTGTGAGCAGAGCCAGAACGTCATGTTTTGTTTTCTTCTGTATTGTTTTTTGGTGAGTTTCATATTTATTAAACATGTGGAACTCTAAGTACGCTGCGCCTTGGTCCATTCATTCAGTGATTCGTGATCATCAACGGTTAATCAAATCAAGTTTATTTGTAGAGCACATTTAAAAACAACTGCAGTTGACCAAAAGTGCCCTACAGAGTGCAAAAACACCAAACAGCTGGCACACAATGAAATAAACCAAGCATATCAGATACAATGAATAAGAGACCATATACTGTAAGTCCAAACAGGGCAGCAACAATGGTAAGATACATATAACTGGTGCTCTCCTGATATAAAGGAGAAACAGGGGAAGCAGGTCTATAAATACTTTACTTTGAGTAGAAATACCCTGATAAAATATAGGTAAAGTAGTGATTTATCAGATGCTGGATAATTTTGGCTGTGGCTAGATTTAATGTCCCAGCCTAAATACAACTGAAGAAATCTTGGAACTCAAAATTCTACTGAAGTATTTGCTATTAAATGTACTTAGGGATCAAACAAATGTACGGACCAGCTTTGTGCCACACAGGACCCCTACACCGGCATCCTGGAACCTGTCACTTGACAGTCTCCACTAGCCTGTCAAGTGTGTTGTCCTGTGAGGTGACGAGGGTCTTGCTGTCACCTCTGGTCAGCGAAATACCCTCATATCTGCTGGCCATTGTGACCTTCATCATGGGTCTCTGATGACAACAGGCTCATCTTACCATCCTTTCAGAATGTTCCTTTACAACACAATCTCACTCCCACTCTCTTATTGAGGTAGTCCTTTCTCTTAATTCTCTCAAGGTAAGTATTTCTTATTGCAGCTTAAATAAACATACCTGGTTTTGTACATCTTAAGTACTGCCTGTGTTGAGCACAAGGAGCTGTGGGCTTCTGCTATGGTGATGGTGGACCTCTGCAGACAGGCGGATAGGTTGCTATGGTGATGGTTGACCTCTGCAGACAGGCGGACAGGTTGCTATGGTGATGGTGGACCTCTGCAGACAGGCGGACAGGTTGCTATGGTGATGGTGGACCTCTGCAGACAGGCGGACAGGTTGCTATGGTGATGTTGGACCTCTGCAGACAGGCGGATAGGTTGCTATGGTGATGGTTGACCTCTGCAGACAGGTGGACAGGTTGCTGTGGTGATGGTGGACCTCTGCGGACAGACGGTCAGGTTGCTATGGTGATGGTGGACCTCTGCAGACAGGCGGACAGGTTACACAGGTGTGTTAGTGTGTCATGCAGGAAGCCACAGAAGCCGATAACAACAGCCTCCCTCGCAGTACTGTAGTATTTCCTGGCCTTGGCCTGCTGGACACCTGGGATATTTTGGGCATCAACAGATTGAACCTAAAATACAGAAGGAACAAAGACATACAAATAGACAATTAATTGCTGTCCGGAAAAAAAGCAGTTAGATATGACACATTTTTTCAGTGAATAAAGCATTGAAACATGATGTTACAAGTTGTAACTGTTTGTTATTTACTGGACTTTTGTCAATTGTTATTTACTGGACATTACTTATTGATGATGAATTTTGGAGTACTTAACGTAGTAATCTAGAGCCACTACCTGTTCCAGGTGCTGGACAAGCCCCTGGTAACCTCACAGGAAGGGGTCCAGTGCACGCAATAGGTGTCCTACCCATCGGGTCCAGCCTGGTGGGCACCAGTGGTGTGTGCCCAAGAGCCTGGAAGCTGTTTACCAGGTTTGCCCTGTTCAGCGGACTGCTGTGGTAGAAAGTGTAGAGCCCACTGAGGAGGTCTTCTACTGTCTGAAACATCACGTTGGACCGGATGGCATCAGAAAAAGGTCAGTTCAAGGCGGTTTGCCATACAGGGGATGTCAATGATGTTGGGCCCTGTTCCCCTTCAGCCAGCTGACCACACCATTCTTGGCTCCGGTCATCACAGCAGCTCCATCTGTTCCCAGAGCGACCAACTTGCTCCCCCACTCATCACACACTCCCTCCATGATGGCTCTGATGACCCCACTCATCACACACTCCCTCCATGATGGCTCTGATGACCCCACTCATCCCACACTCCCTCCATGATGGCTCTGATCGCCCCACTCATCACACACTCCCTCCATGATGGCTCTGATGGCCCCACTCATCACACACTCCCTCCATGATGGCTCTGATGGCCCCACTCATCACACACTCCCTCCATGATGGCTCTGATGACCCCACTCATCACACACTCCCTCCATGATGGCTCTGATGACCCCACTCATCACACACTCCCTCCATGATGGCTCTGATGACCCCACTCATCACACACTCCCTCCATGATGGCTCTGATGACCCCACTCATCACACACTCCCTCCATGATGGCTCTGATGACCCCACTCATCCCACACTCCCTCCATGATGGCTCTGATGACCCCACTCATCACACACTCCCTCCATGATGGCTCTGATCGCCCCACTCATCACACACTCCCTCCATGATGGCTCTGATGGCCCCACTCATCACACACTCCCTCCATGATGGCTCTGATGACCCCACTCATCACACACTCCCTCCATGATGGCTCTGATCGCCCCACTCATCACACACTCCCTCCATGATGGCTCTGATCGTGCTGTTTATGTGTGTCACGTCTGCCTTCTCAACTGACTTGACGCCAACAAACTTCGACTCGATCTTGCCCTTGTGACAGAATCTGACAAACTATATCCTCCTCTTTCACAGAACTGTGACACGATGGAGAGAAGGTGTTTTTCAGATTTTCTCTGATGTTGCTTCTCTCCACCTCTGCAATATGGTGCATAAACTCTTCGGCCTGCTTCTCATTTCTATATGTTGAGCCCACAGCGAACTACAAAAATAATATATGTTCCGGTTGGAGCGAGTGGTCGCATCTGCACGTCGCTCCAACGGGTAGTATAACTTTTTCATTATATTTCATTATATCACAACGGTTTGATTTGTCTTATCTTAGCAATTTCTTCTCAGCTAGCTACATAGCCGTCTTTGTATCAAAGATAATTGCGTAATTATCGTATTTCGCCGTCCTAACGTAGTCTTCACTAGCCAGCTAGCTAACGTCCACTGATTAGCTGCACTGGAGAAACTGTTACACTCAACTGAACGACTTGATTAGTTTAGTGTTAGCTAGCTACATAGCCGTCTTTGCTGTCTTCGTATCATCGTATCATCGTATCCAAGATAATTGTGTTGTTTAGGTTTAGAGTGTGTAGTCTTAGAGTGATTATCTTAATTTACCGAGGTTAGCTAGCCAGCTATTTGTCGTCCTTAACGTAGGTGACTCTGCTAGCTAGCCAACAGCTAGCCAACGCTAGCCAACGTCTTCTGTATAGAACTCAACTACCCGGTCGCATTCACAGGTTGTATCACATTTTCACTTCATTTTCATTACAGTACAACGGTTTGATTTGTTTGATCGTAGCTAGCTACTTAGCTAGCTACATAGCCGTCTTTGTATCAAAGATAATTGTGTAGTCTAGAGCGATTTTCTAGGTTCGCTAGCCATCTATTGTCGTTCTTTTAACGCAACGTAACGTAAACAACACTGCTAGCTAGCCTGCTAGCCCCCCGAATAGCAACACTGCAGAAACTATTACACTCAACGGAACGACTTGATTAGTGTAGTGTCAACAACGCAGCCACTGCCAGCTAGCCTACTTCAGCAGTACTGTATCATTTTAATCATTTTAGTCAATAAGATTCTTGCTACGTAGCTTAACTTTCTGAACATTCGAGACGTGTAGTCCACTTGTCATTCCAATCTCCTTTGCATTAGCGTAGCCTCTTCTGTAGCCTGTCAACTATGTGTCGGTTTATCCCTGTTCTCTCCTCTCTGCACAGACCATACAAACGCTCCTCACCGCGTGGCCGCGGCCACCCTACTCTGGTGGTCCCAGCGCGCACGACCCACGTGGAGTTCCAGGTCTCCGGTAGCCTCTGGAACTGCCAATCTGCGGTCAACAAGGCAGAGTTCATCTCAGCCTATGCCTCCCTCCAGTCCCTCGACTTCTTGGCCCTGACGGAAACATGGATCACCACAGACAACACTGCTACTCCTACTGCTCTCTCTTCGTCCGCCCACGTGTTCTCGCACACCCCGAGAGCGTCTGGTCAGTGGGGTGGTGGCACCGGGATCCTCATCTCTCCCAAGTGGTCATTCTCTCTTTCTCCCCTTACCCATCTGTCTATCGCCTCCTTTGAATTCCATGCTGTCACAGTTACTAGCCCTTTCAAGCTTAACATCCTTATCATTTATCGCCCTCCAGGTTCCCTCGGAGAGTTCATCAATGAGCTTGATGCCTTGATAAGCTCCTTTCCTGAGGACGGCTCACCTCTCACAGTTCTGGGCGACTTTAACCTCCCCACGTCTACCTCTGACTCTTTCCTCTCTGCCTCCTTCTTTCCACTCCTCTCCTCTTTTGACCTCACCCTCTCACCTTCCCCCCTACTCACAAGGCAGGCAATACGCTCGACCTCATCTTTACTAGATGCTGTTCTTCCACTAACCTCATTGCAACTCCCCTCCAAGTCTCCGACCACTGCCTTGTATCCTTTTCCCTCTCGCTCTCATCCAACACCTCCCACACTGCCCCTACTCGGATGGTATCGCGCCGTCCCAACCTTCGCTCTCTCTCCCCCGCTACTCTCTCCTCTTCCATCCTATCATCTCTTCCCTCCGCTCAAACCTTCTCCCACCTATCTCCTGATTCTGCCTCCTCAACCCTCCTCTCCTCCCTCTCTGCATCCCTTGACTCTCTATGTCCCCTATCCTCCAGGCCGGCTCGGTCCTCCCCCTCCCGCTCCGTGGCTCGATGACTCATTGCGAGCTCACAGAACAGGGCTCCGGGCAGCCGAGCGGAAATGGAGGAAAACTCGCCTCCCTGCGGACCTGGCATCCTTTCACCCCTCCTCTCTACATTTTCCTCCTCTGTCTCTGCTGCTAAAGCCACTTTCTACCACGCTAAATTCCAAGCTGCTGCC
>NW_025751889.1:0-14020 GCF_021184085.1 Oncorhynchus gorbuscha | reverse complement strand
TTGGTGCTTTTATCCCACATTTCTCATTTTAGCTAGAATACAAAATCTGTAATTTTATAATTCCTCCATATTGACACCAAAATCATTTTGAATTGTGTTTTTATATCGGTAACTAGCTGCTTGACAAAGTCCTTTGACCCTGCTGGTGCTTTTAGGTTAATTTAGCCTGATGTTGCTGTGTTCTGGTTAATTTAGCCTGATGTTGCTGTGTTCTGCTAATTTAGCCTGATGTTGCTGTGATCTGGTAATTTAGCCTGATGTTGCTGTGTTCTGGTTAATTTAGCCTGATGTTGCTGTGATCTGGTTAATTTAGCCTGATGTTGCTGTGATCTGCTTAATTTAGCCTGATGTTGCTGTGATCTGATGTTAAATTTAGCCTGATGTTGCTGTGTTCTGCTAATTTAGCCTGATGTTGCTGTGATCTGGTTAATTTAGCCTGATGTTGCTGTGATCTGGTTAATTTAGCCTGATGTTGCTGTGCTCTGGTTAATTTAGCCTGATGTTGCTGTGTTCTGGTTAATTTAGCCTGATGTTGCTGTGTTCTGGTTAATTTAGCCTGATGTTGCTGTGATCTGGCTAATTTAGCCTGATGTTGCTGTGATCTGGTTAATTTAGCCTGATGTTGCTGTGATCTGGTTAATTTAGCCTGATGTTGCTGTGATCTGGTTAATTTAGCCTGATGTTGCTGTGATCTGGTTAATTTAGCCTGATGTTGCTGTGATCTGGTTAATTTAGCCTGATGTTGCTGTGATCTGGTTAATTTAGCCTGATGTTGCTGTGATCTGGTTAATTTAGCCTGATGTTGCTGTGATCTGGTTAATTTAGCCTGATGTTGCTGTGATCTGGTTAATTTAGCCTGATGTTGCTGTGATCTGGTTAATTTAGCCTGATGTTGCTGTGATCTGGTTAATTTAGCCTGATGTTGCTGTGATCTGGTTAATTTAGCCTGATGTTGCTGTGTTCTGGTTAATTTAGCCTGATGTTGCTGTGATCTGGTTAATTTAGCCTGATGTTGCTGTGATCTGGTTAATTTAGCCTGATGTTGCTGTGATCTGGTTAATTTAGCCTGATGTTGCTGTGATCTGGTTAATTTAGCCTGATGTTGCTGTGATCTGGTTAATTTAGCCTGATGTTGCTGTGTTCTGGTTAATTTAGCCTGATGTTGCTGTGCTCTGGTTAATTTAGCCTGATGTTGCTGTGATCTGGTTGATTTAGCCTGATGTTGCTGTGATCTGGTTAATTTAGCCTGATGTTGCTGTGATCTGGTTAATTTAGCCTGATGTTGCTGTGATCTGGTTAATTTAGCCTGATGTTGCTGTGATCTGGTTAATTTAGCCTGATGTAGCTTGAACGTGCCTGTACATGTGTGTGGCCGTGCCTGCATATCTGCCTGCGTTTCTGTATGTGTGTGTGAGTGAGTGTGTTTCTTAACACCATTAGCTGTAAAGGGTGAATCTGATAAGGACGGTGCTGTAATGAGATGCCTCAGATGATTATGGGATGGTTGTCAGCGCTGCCTGGAGAAGGAAGCCCTGAGTCCAGGCATCACGCACAGGGAGCAGACAAGGTGTCACACACACACACACACACACACACACACACACACACACACACACACACACACACACACACACACACACACACACACACACACACACACACACACACACACACACACACACACACACACACACACACACACACACACACACACACACACACACACACACACACTGATGCTGCTGCTGACCCACCATCATTTTGATGATGCACTTAAAAAGTCTTGCAGGGTCATAGTTAATGAATTACCTTCCCAGCATCCATGCTGTTATTACCTGCCCCATGCAATCGAGACAAAGACAAAGTGTCCGTCCCCAATTGGCACCCTATTCCCTATTTAGTGCACTACTTTTGACCAGGACCAATGGTAAAGCACTATGTAGGGAATAGGGTGCCATTTTGGATGCACATGCACAGTACCACCACCTCACAGGGAGCAGAGCTCTGATATAATCTTGTCTTAACAGAGAGAGGAGGGATTAACAGAGAGAGAGAGAGGAGGAATCATGGATAGGAGGAATAACAGAGAGAGGAGGGATAACAGAGAGGAGGAATAACGGAGAGGAGGAAAACATAGAGAGGAGGGATAACAGAGAGGAGGAATAACAGAGATAGAGGAGGAATAACAGAGAGAGGAGGAATAACACAGAGAGAGGAGGAATAACACAGAGAGAGGAGGAATAACAGAGAGGAGGAATAACAGAGAGAGAGGAGGAATAACAGAGAGGAGGAATAACGGAGAGGAGGAAAACATAGAGAGGAGGGATAACAGAGAGGAGGAATAACAGAGAGAGAGGAGGAATAACAGAGAGAGGAGGAATAACAGAGAGAGAGGAGGGATAACAGAGAGGAGGAATAACAGAGAGAGAGGAGGAATAACAGAGAGAGGAGGAATAACAGAGAGAGAGGAGGGATAACAGAGAGGAGGAATAACAGAGAGAGAGGAGGAATAACAGAGAGGAGGAATAACAGAGAGAGAGGAGGAATAACAGAGAGAGGAGGAATAACAGAGAGAGAGGAGGGATAACAGAGAGGAGGAATAACAGAGAGAGAGGAGGAATAACAGAGAGAGGAGGAATAACAGAGAGAGAGGAGGGATAACAGAGAGGAGGAATAACAGAGAGAGAGGAGGAATAACAGAGAGAGGAGGAATAACAGAGAGAGAGGAGGGATAACAGAGAGGAGGAATAACAGAGAGAGAGGAGGAATAACAGAGAGAGGAGGAATAACAGAGAGAGAGGAGGGATAACAGAGAGGAGGAATAACAGAGAGAGAGGAGGAATAACAGAGAGAGGAGGAATAACAGAGAGAGAGGAGGGATAACAGAGAGGAGGAATAACAGAGAGAGAGGAGGAATAACAGAGAGAGGAGGAATAACAGAGAGAGAGGAGGGATAACAGAGAGGAGGAATAACAGAGAGAGAGGAGGAATAACAGAGAGAGGAGGAATAACAGAGAGAGAGGAGGGATAACAGAGAGGAGGAATAACAGAGAGAGAGGAGGAATAACAGAGAGAGGAGGAATAACAGAGAGAGAGGAGTAATAACAGAGAGAGAGGAGGAATAACAGAGAGAGAGAGGAGGAGGAAACATGGATAGGAGGAATAACAGAGAGAGAGGAGGAATAACAGAGAGAGAGGAGGAATAACAGAGAGAGAGGAGGAATTAACAGAGAGAGAGAGAGGAGGAATCATGGATAGGAGGAATAACAGAGAGAGGAGGGATAACAGAGAGGAGGGATAACAGAGAGGAGGAATAACGGAGAGGAGGAAAACATAGAGAGGAGGGATAACAGAGAGGAGGAATAACAGAGAGAGAGGAGGAATAACAGAGAGAGAGGAGGAATAACAGAGAGAGGAGGAATAACAGAGAGAGAGGAGGGATAACAGAGAGGAGGAATAACAGAGAGAGAGGAGGAATAACAGAGAGAGGAGGAATAACAGAGAGAGAGGAGGAATAACAGAGAGAGGAGGAATAACAGAGAGGAGGAATAACAGAGAGAGAGGAGGAATAACAGAGAGAGGAGGAATAACAGAGAGATAGGAATAACAGAGAGAGAGGAGGAATAACAGAGAGGAGGAATAACAGAGAGAGAGGAGGAATAACAGAGAGAGAGGAGGAATAACAGAGAGAGGAGGAATAACACAGAGAGTGGAGGAATAACACAGAGAGAGGAGGAATAACAGAGAGAGGAGGAGTAACAGAGAGAGAGGAATAACAGAGAGAGGAGGAATAACAGAGAGAGAGGAGGAATAACAGAGAGAGAGGAGGAATAACAGAGAGGAGGAATAACAGAGTGGAGGAATAACAGAGAGAGAGGAGGAATAACAGAGAGAGAGAGGAGGAATAACAGAGAGGAGGAATAACAGAGAGAGAGGAGGAATAACACAGAGAGAGGAGGAGTAACAGAGAGAGAGGAGGGATAACAGAGAGAGAGGAGGAATAACAGAGATAGAGGAGGAATAACAGAGAGAGGAGGAATAACACAGAGAGTGGAGGAATAACACAGAGAGAGGAGGAATAACAGAGAGAGAGGAGGAATAACAGAGAGAGGAGGAATAACAGAGAGAGAGGAGGGATAACAGAGGGGAGGAATAACAGAGAGAGAGGAGGAATAACAGAGAGAGGAGGAATAACAGAGAGGAGGAATAACAGAGAGAGAGGAGGGATAACAGAGAGGAGGAATAACAGAGAGAGAGGAGGAATAACAGAGAGAGGAGGAATAACAGAGAGGAGGAATAACAGAGAGGAGGAATAACAGAGAGAGAGGAGGAATAACAGAGAGAGGAGGAATAACAGAGAGATAGGAATAACAGAGAGAGAGGAGGAATAACAGAGAGGAGGAATAACAGAGAGAGAGGAGGAATAACAGAGAGAGAGGAGGAATAACAGAGAGGAGGAATAACAGAGAGGAGGAATAACAGAGAGAGGAGAAATAACAGAGAGAGAGGAGGAATAACAGAGAGAGGAGGAATAACACAGAGAGTGGAGGAATAACACAGAGAGAGGAGGAATAACAGAGAGAGGAGGAGTAACAGAGAGAGAGGAATAACAGAGAGAGGAGGAATAACAGAGAGAGAGGAGGAATAACAGAGAGAGAGGAGGAATAACAGAGAGGAGGAATAACAGAGTGGAGGAATAACAGAGAGAGAGGAGGAATAACAGAGAGAGAGAGGAGGAATAACAGAGAGGAGGAATAACAGAGAGAGAGGAGGAATAACAGAGAGAGAGGAGGAATAACAGAGATAGAGGAGGAATAACAGAGAGAGGAGGAATAACACAGAGAGTGGAGGAATAACACAGAGAGAGGAGGAATAACAGATAGGAGGAATAACAGAGAGAGAGGAGGAATAACAGAGAGAGGAGGAATAACAGAGAGGGGAGGAATAACAGAGAGAGGAGGAATAACAGAGAGATAGGAATAACAGAGAGAGAGGAGGAATAACAGAGAGGAGGAATAACAGAGAGAGAGGAGGAATAACAGAGAGAGAGGAGGAATAACAGAGAGGAGGAATAACAGAGAGGAGGAATAACAGAGAGAGGAGAAATAACAGAGAGAGAGGAGGAATAACAGAGAGAGGAGGAATAACACAGAGAGTGGAGGAATAACACAGAGAGAGGAGGAATAACAGAGAGAGGAGGAGTAACAGAGAGAGAGGAATAACAGAGAGAGGAGGAATAACAGAGAGAGAGGAGGAATAACAGAGAGAGAGGAGGAATAACAGAGAGGAGGAATAACAGAGTGGAGGAATAACAGAGAGAGAGGAGGAATAACAGAGAGAGAGAGGAGGAATAACAGAGAGGAGGAATAACAGAGAGAGAGGAGGAATAACACAGAGAGAGGAGGAATAACAGAGATAGAGGAGGAATAACAGAGAGAGGAGGAATAACACAGAGAGTGGAGGAATAACACAGAGAGAGGAGGAATAACAGATAGGAGGAATAACAGAGAGAGAGGAGGAATAACAGAGAGAGGAGGAATAACAGAGAGAGGAGGAATAACAGAGAGAGGAGGAATAACACAGAGAGTGGAGGAATAACACAGAGAGTGGAGGAATAACACAGAGAGAGGAGGAATAACACAGAGAGAGGAGGAATAACACAGAGAGAGGAGGAATAACAGAGAGAGAGGAGGAATAACAGAGAGAGGAGGAATAACACAGAGAGTGGAGGAATAACACAGAGAGAGGAGGAATAACAGAGAGGAGGAATAACAGAGAGAGAGGAGGAATAACAGAGAGAGGAGGAATAACAGAGAGAGGAGGAATAACAGAGAGAGGAGGAATAACACAGAGAGTGGAGGAATAACACAGAGAGTGGAGGAATAACACAGAGAGAGGAGGAATAACACAGAGAGAGGAGGAATAACACAGAGAGAGGAGGAATAACAGAGAGAGTGGAGGAATAACAGAGAGAGGAGGAATAACAGAGAGAGAGGAGGAATAACAGAGAGAGAGGAGGAATAACAGAGAGAAAGGAGGAATAACAGAGAGAGAGGAGGAATAACAGAGAGAGAGGAGGAATAACAGAGAGAGAGGAGGAATAACAGAGAGAAAGGAGGAATAACAGAGAGAGAGGAGGAATAACACAGAGAGAGGAGGAATAACAGAGAGGAGGAATAACAGAGAGAGAGGAGGAATAACAGAGAGAGAGGAGGAATAACACAGAGAGTGGAGGAATAACAGAGAGGAGGAATAACAGAGAGGAGGAATAACAGAGAGGAGGAATAACAGAGAGAGGAGGAGTAACAGAGAGAGAGGAGGAATAACAGAGAGAGGAGGAATAACAGAGAGGAGGAATAACAGAGAGAGGGGAGGAATAACAGTGAGAGAGGAGGAATAACACAGAGAGTGGAGGAATAACACAGAGAGAGGAGGAATAACAGAGAGGAGGAATAACAGAGAGAGAGGAGGAATAACAGAGAGAGAGGAGGAATAACACAGAGAGTGGAGGAATAACAGAGAGGAGGAATAACAGAGAGGAGGAATAACAGAGAGGAGGAATAACAGAGAGAGGAGGAGTAACAGAGAGAGAGGAGGAATAACACAGAGAGTGGAGGAATAACACAGAGAGAGGAGGAATAACAGAGAGGAGGAATAACAGAGAGAGAGGAGGAATAACAGAGAGGAGGAATAACACAGAGAGAGGAGGAATAACACAGAGAGAGGAGGAATAACAGAGAGGAGGAATAACAGAGAGGAGGAATAACAGAGAGGAGGAATAACACAGAGAGAGGAGGAATAACACAGAGAGAGAGGAGGAATAACACAGAGAGACAGGAGGAATAACAGAGAGAGAGGAGGAATAACAGAGAGAGTGGAGGAATAACAGAGAGAGTGGAGGAATAACAGAGAGGAGGAATAACAGAGAGAGTGGAGGAACAATGAATCTCCAGAAAATGGATGTATTGACCTCATCTATCTGTTGAATAACACACAAGTAGAATACAGTTATACAGATACTTTAGAAACAGCAACATTATTTTAGGACCTAGATAATGTGTCCCTCCAAGAAATACAACCCATGGATATATGGACAGTGTTTACGATCGTCGCATCCTCTAACAGGGGGAAAAGTACTGTACAGCCAGTCATATTCAGCTTTCCACTAAAGCTATTGTCAAGATGAATAATCCATGACAAGTGTTTAGATAGAATTGTAGTACTTCAGTTTAAGACACGTTGATGCTAAATGTATGAATGCACCGTGTAATTCCCGGTTCTACCACCAGGTGGTAGTATGGCTCTATTAAAAATTCATTTGAAACAGTCGGATTGATTTACATTTAGAATCATCACAGATATTTTATTATCAGTTTCAAGGCCTGTTGAATAATAAACAGGCTTGTATAAAGTTGTCTTTTTACTGCAGGCAATTTGAAAAAATATATATATATTTTATCAAATTCAAAACAAGCTGTTGGTATTCTATCTAAAGGGATATTTGATTCTAATAATCTGTGAAAACCTCAACTCATAACCATAATATGAATGAGGGTTAATGGGGGGAAATTCCGACCTCTCACGTAAACTTTAATAATCTTTATTCCGACCTTGAAATGAAGCAATGGGGGGGAAATAACTGGTTTTGGTGTTTTGGGGTTGGAGATAAAATGGAGGTGTGGTGTATTCTGACCTTGTCTTAATTCCCTGACAGTTCTACCAAACCATCAACAAGGAACCTGTCGGTTCCAAACCATCTACTTTATTCCTTCCAATAGAAATAACACCATTCTCAAATTACTTACTCTAATACTCTAATTTACAATTTGATACGAGCTAGGTAAAAAAAAAAAAATATATATATATATATATTGTAACTTTTTAATTTAACCTTTATTTTTATGAGGCAAGTCAGTTAATTAAGAACAAATTCTTATTCACTATGACAGCGTACCAAAAGGCAAAAGACCTCCTGTGGGGACGGGGGGACGAGGGGCTGGGAGACGGGGGGCTGGGATTAAAAATACAAAATGAATTCAATCAAAATACAGGACAAAACACACATCACGACAAGAGAGACCACAACACTACGTAAAGAGAGACACCACAACACTACATAAAGAGAGACCACACAACACTACATAAAGAGACAACACAACACTACATAAAGAGAGACACCACTACATAAAGAGAGACAACACAACACTACATAAAGAGAGACACCACAACACTACATAAAGAGAGACCACACAACACTACATAAAGAGACAACACAACACTACATAAAGAGAGACACCACTACATAAAGAGAGACCACAACACTACACAAAGAGAGACCACACAACACTACATAAAGAGAGACAACACAACACTACATAAAGAGAGACCACACAACACTATATAAAGAGACAACACAACACTACACAAAGAGAGACCACACAACACTACACAAAGAGAGACCACACAACACTACACAAAGAGAGACCACACAACACTACATAAAGAGACAACACAACACTACATAAAGAGAGACACCACAACACTACATAAAGAGAGACAACACAACACTACATAAAGAGAGACACCACAACACTACATAAAGAGAGACACCACAACACTACATAAAGAGAGACACCTCAACACTACATAAAGACAGACACCACAACACTACATAAAGAGAGACAACACAACACTACATAAAGAGACAACACAACACTACATAAAGAGAGACACCACTACATAAAGAGAGACCACAACACTACACAAAGAGAGACCACACAACACTACATAAAGAGAGACAACACAACACTACATAAAGAGAGACACCACAACACTACATAAAGAGAGACAACACAACACTACATAAAGAGAGACACCACAACACGACATGAAGAGAGACCACAACACTACATAAAGAGAGACAACACAACACTACATAAAGAGAGACCACAACACTACATAAAGAGAGACACCACAACACTACATAAAGAGAGACCACAACACTACATGAAGAGAGACCTCAACACTACATAAAGAGAGACCACAACACTGCATAAAGAGAGACCACAACACTGCATAAAGAGAGACCAGAGCACTACATAAAGAGAGACCACAACGCTGCATAAAGAGAGAGACACCACAACACTACATAAAGAGAGACCACAACACTACATAAAGAGAGACCACAACACTACATAAAGAGAGACTCCACAACACTACATAAAGAGAGACCACAACACTACATGAAGAGAGACCTCAACACTACATAAAGAGAGACCACAAAGCTGCATAAAGAGAGACCACAACACTGCATAAAGAGAGACAACACAACACTACATAAAGAGAGACAACACAACACTACATAAAGAGAGACAACAACACTGCATAAAGTGAGACAACACAACACTACATAAAGAGAGACCACAAAGCTGCATAAAGAGAGACAACACAACACTACATAAAGAGAGACCACAACACTACATAAAGAGAGACAATACAACACTATGTAAAGAGAGACAACACAACACTACATAAAGAGAGACAACACAACACTACATAAAGAGAGACCACAACACTACATAAAGAGAGACCACAACACTGCATGAAGAGAGACCACACCACTACATAAAGAGAGACAACACAGCACTACATAAAGAGAGACCACAAAGCTGCATAAAGAGAGACACCACAGCACTACATAAAGAGAGACCACAAAGCTGCATAAAGAGAGACAACACAACACTACATAAAGAGAGACACCACAACACTACATGAAGAGAGACACCACAACACTACATAAAGAGAGATAACACAACACTACATAAAGAGAGACACCACAACACTACATAAAGAGAGACACCACAACACTACATAAAGAGAGACAACACTACATAAAGAGACAACACAACACTACATAAAGAGAGACACCACTACATAAAGAGAGACCACAACACTACACAAAGAGAGACCACACAACACTACATAAAGAGAGATAACACAACACTACATAAAGAGACAACACAACACTACATAAAGAGAGACAACACAACACTACATAAAGAGAGACACCACTACACTACATAAAGAGAGACCTAAAACGTCAACATAGCATGGCAGCAACACAACATGACAACAACATGCTAGCAACACAACATGACAACAACATGCTAGCAACACAACATGGCAGCAGGACAACATGGTACAAACATTATTGGTCACAGACAACAACACAAACTGGTAAAGACAAATGAGTAATCGGTTTGGGAGAAGGGGATTGTAAACACAGTTGTTTTAGATTCTTTTTCCCCTTACGATCCCTGGAGACGAATGTGCAACCAGTCATATGGAAGCTAACTGGAAATCACATCACCGCGACACAGTGAAGAGGCTCTGAATATCCGTTATTCAGCCTTTTAATTGTCTGCCCTGAAATTTGGAGACGGAAAGCTGTAGTTTTCTGAAGCGTCAAACAGTCCGTGTTGATTTAGAATATTCTGACTTATCTGCCCAGGTTTCTACTCAGTTTAACTTTACAATTTGTATCATGTTAAATACACATTCTATATATATATATACAAAAGTATGTGGACACCCCTTCAAATGAGTGGATTTGGCTATTTCAGCCCGTTGTTGACAGGTGTATAACAGAGAGCAGACAACTCAGACCGTATGTAGCAATTTAAACCAGGAGCCTGGAGGTTCACGACTGGACCGTTGTCATCACAGATCAACGACGAGTGAGGATTATTCAGGCAGATTTACAGAACTACTGGTCAACCCCTCATTGTAGACTTTTCTCAACGTACAACATTTCGTGGAGTGAAGAATTTAACATGGCACCTTTCAGGATGACTGTTTATAACATCATGTCTCCTCTGTTTATAACATCATGTCTCCTCTGTCTCTGAACATCATGTCTCCTCTGTTTATAACATCATGTCTCCTCTGTTTATAACATCATGTCTCCTCTGTTTATAACATCATGTCTCCTCTGTCTCTGAACATCATGTCTCCTCTGTTTATAACATCATGTCTCCTCTGTTTATAACATCATGTCTCCTCTGTCTCTGAACATCATGTCTCCTCTGTTTATAACATCATGTCTCCTCTGTTTATAACATCATGTCTCCTCTGTTTATAACATCATGTCTCCTCTGTCTCTGAACATCATGTCTCCTCTGTTTATAACATCATGTCTCCTCTGTTTATAACATCATGTCTCCTCTGTTTATAACATCATGTCTCCTCTGTCTCTGAACATCATGTCTCCTCTGTTTATAACATCATGTCTCCTCTGTCTCTGAACATCATGTCTCCTCTGTCTCTGAACATCATGTCTCCTCTGTCTCTGAACATCATGTCTCCTCTGTTTATAACATCATGTCTCCTCTGTTTATAACATCATGTCTCCTCTGTTTATAACATCATGTCTCCTCTGTTTATAACATCATGTCTCCTCTGTCTCTGAACATCATGTCTCCTCTGTCTCTGAACATCATGTCTCCTCTGTCTCTGAACATCATGTCTCCTCTGTTTATAACATCATGTCTCCTCTGTTTATAACATCATGTCTCCTCTGTCTCTGAACATCATGTCTCCTCTGTTTATAACATCATGTCTCCTCTGTTTATAACATCATGTCTCCTCTGTTTATAACATCATGTCTCCTCTGTCTCTGAACATCATGTCTCCTCTGTTTATAACATCATGTCTCCTCTGTCTCTGAACATCATGTCTCCTCTGTCTCTGAACATCATGTCTCCTCTGTCTCTGAACATCATGTCTCCTCTGTTAATAACATCATGTCTCCTCTGTTTATAACATCATGCCTCCTCTGTTTATAACATCATGTCTCCTCTGTTTATAACATCATGTCTCCTCTGTCTCTGAACATCATGTCTCCTCTGTTTATAACATCATGTCTCCTCTGTTTATAACATCATGTCTCCTCTGTTTATAACATCATGTCTCCTCTGTCTCTGAACATCATGTCTCCTCTGTCTCTGAACATCATGTCTCCTCTGTTTATAACATCATGTCTCCTCTGTTTATAACATCATGTCTCCTCTGTCTCTGAACATCATGTCTCCTCTGTCTCTGAACATCATGTCTCCTCTGTCTCTGAACATCATGTCTCCTCTGTCTCTGAACATCATGTCTCCTCTGTTTATAACATCATGTCTCCTCTGTTTATAACATCATGTCTCCTCTGTCTCTGAACATCATGTCTCCTCTGTCTCTGAACATCATGTCTCCTCTGTTTATAACATCATGTCTCCTCTGTTTATAACATCATGTCTCCTCTGTTTATAACATCATGTCTCCTCTGTTTATAACATCATGTCTCCTCTGTCTCTGAACATCATGTCTCCTCTGTTTATAACATCATGTCTCCTCTGTTTATAACATCATGTCTCCTCTGTTTATAACATCATGTCTCCTCTGTCTCTGAACATCATGTCTCCTCTGTCTCTGAACATCATGTCTCCTCTGTCTCTGAACATCATGTCTCCTCTGTCTCTGAACATCATGTCTCCTCTGTCTCTGAACATCATGTCTCCTCTGTCTCTGAACATCATGTCTCCTCTGTTAATAACATCATGTCTCCTCTGTTTATAACATCATGTCTCCTCTGTTTATAACATCATGTCTCCTCTGTCTCTGAACATCATGTCTCCTCTGTCTCTGAACATCATGTCTCCTCTGTTTATAACATCATGTCTCCTCTGTTTATAACATCATGTCTCCTCTGTTTATAACATCATGTCTCCTCTGTCTCTGAACATCATGTCTCCTCTGTCTCTGAACATCATGTCTCCTCTGTTTATAACATCATGTCTCCTCTGTTTATAACATCATGTCTCCTCTGTCTATAACATCATGTCTCCTCTGTCTCTGAACATCATGTCTCCTCTGTTTATAACATCATGTCTCCTCTGTCTCTGAACATCATGTCTCCTCTGTTTATAACATCATGTCTCCTCTGTCTCTGAACATCATGTCTCCTCTGTCTCTGAACATCATGTCTCCTCTGTTTATAACATCATGTCTCCTCTGTTTATAACATCATGTCTCCTCTGTTTATAACATCATGTCTCCTCTGTCTCTGAACATCATGTCTCCTCTGTCTCTGAACATCATGTCTCCTCTGTCTCTGAACATCATGTCTCCTCTGTCTCTGAACATCATGTCTGACAAGCAGCCAGAGACCTGCCACAACCTGATACATTACCTATTGGGAAACACAAGCAACACTACATTACCTATTGGGAAACACAAGCATCACTACATTACCTATTGGGAAACACAAGCATCACTACATTACCTATTGGGAAACACAAGCATCACTACATTACCTATTGGGAAACACAAGCAACACTACATTACCTATTGGGAAACACAAGCACAAAGCAACACTACATTACCTATTGGGAAACACAAGCAACACTACATTACCTATTGGGAAACACAAGCATCACTACATTACCTATTGGGAAACACAAGCATCACTACATTACCTATTGGGAAACACAAGCAACACTACATTACCTATTGGGAAACACAAGCACAAAGCAACACTACATTACCTATTGGGAAACACAAGCAACACTACATTACCTATTGGGAAACACAATCACAAAGCAACACTACATTACCTATTGGGAAACACAAGCCCAAAGCAACACTACATTACCTATTGGGAAACACAAGCAACACTACATTACCTATTGGGAAACACAATCACAAGCAACACTACATTATCTATTGGGAAACACTACATTACCTATTGGGAAACACAAGCAACACTACATTACCTATTGGGAAACACAAGCAACACTACATTACCTATTGGGAAACACAAGCAACACTACATTACCTATTGGGAAACACAAGCACAAGCAACACTACATTACCTATTGGGAAACACAAGCAACATTACCTATTGGGAAACACAAGCACAAGCAACACTACATTACCTATTGGGAAACACAAGCAACACTACATTACCTATTGGGAAACA
>NW_025751888.1:0-14025 GCF_021184085.1 Oncorhynchus gorbuscha | reverse complement strand
AGTACCTCTGAGAGAAGAGGGGGATTTTCTGGACAAACAAATCAAAGGCCTTTAATTCATCTTAAAGAAAACAGCCTTGAAGCCGTCCTTAAGCAGGAGCCACAAAACAAGTTTTACATTTGTTAATAGAACAATACAAGAGTTCCAAACATCTCTCCCAAAAACAGCTCGTTTTAAGTCCCCCCTCCCCACTCAGACCACTCCCAGACAGTCCTAGCTAAATTCTTGCTTGAGAAATTGTTCTTTGCTAAGTAGCTATTTTTGACCATTTTAATTGAAAACAAAAGGTACAGTAAGGTACACAACTAACCCTCAGGACCACATACAGCAGTCACTTCCTCTAGCTAAATGTATGTTCTCTGCTGAGGAACCTGAACAGACCATAGTGGCATAGTGGGGGTTTACTGATAAACGGCAAAATGAAGGAGTTTGGCTTTAAGAGGAACACGTGGATGTGATGAGTGTGGAGGAGAACAGGTCCGGTTGCTGCCTTTAGCAGAACAACAACCATAGGAGTTGGCTATGAACCACAAACAGTTATCGGAACCAGGATAATCTCACAGGTCGGGATGACAGATAGACTCACGGGGTACAGGTGGGACGAATCTCCTTCACTCTCCTCTATGCACTAGTGAGAACTGGAGAAGCTCATCTTTCATAGACAGATCATGGCGCAGCTGAGAAAACCTGCAGAGGGAGAGAGGGGACCGAGAGGATGAGGCAAGGAGAGAGATGAGAGAGGGAGACAGAGAGGATGAGAAGGAGGGAGATGAGAGGGGCAGAGGGTGAGAAGGCAGAGAGATGAGGGAGAGGGTGACAGAGGATGAGAAGGGAGAGAGATGACAAACGGAGAGAGGTGAGTAAAGGATAGAGATGAGAGACGGAAGAGAAGGTTTTTAGGACAGAGATGAGAAGAGGGACAGAGAGGATGAGAAAATGAGAGAGATGAGAGAGGGGGGCAGAGAGGATGAGAAGGGAGAGAGATGAGAGAGGGCAGAGAAGGTGAGTAGGATAGAGATGAGAGGGACAGAGAGGATGAGAAGGGAGAGAGATGAGAGAGGGGACAGAGAGGATGAGAAGGAGAGAGATGAGAGAGGGGCAGAGAAGGGTGGTAGGGATAGAGATGAGAGAGGGGACAAGAGAGGATGAGAAGGAGAGAGATGAGAGAGGGGGACAAGAGGAGGATGAGAAGGAGAGAGATGAGAGAGGGGGCAGAGAGGTGAGAGGATAGAGATGAGAGAGGGGGACAGAGGATGAGAAGGAGAGAGATGAGAGAGGGGGCAAGAAGGTGAAAGAGCAGAGAGATGAGGGAGAGAGGGTGACAGAGATGAGAAGGAGAGAGATGAGGGAGGGAGAGAGGGGCAGAGGGTGAGATACAGAGAGATGAGATGGAGAGAGGGTGAGAGGGATAGAGATGAGAGAGGGGACAGAGAGGGTGAGAGAGAGGAGAAGGAGAGAGACAGAGAGGGACAGAGGGTGAGAAGGGAGAGATGAGAGATGAGAGAGGGGGACAGAGGGTGAGAAGGGAGAGAGATGAGGGAGAAAGGGGAAGAGAGATAAAATATCAACATTATGTCACATCTTTCCTGGTTCGGAGAGAGAAGAGCACACATACACACAATACACACACACCTCCTCTCGAATGTGCTCCACTCTGCTCCTCCAGGAATTCATTCCTCTCACTGAGGGTTTTGTTCTTCTTCAGTAGTGACTGGCCGATGCGGGCGGCGAGCTCCAAGTCCGTTCTTTCTGCAGGGGGAGACAGAGGGGCTGGTTAGAGGGGCTGAGCATCATGCATCATGATCTAGGAATCAGGTCAAAGGGAAACAGTTGCTACTGTATGACAATGTTTGACTTGTCCTATGATGTGGTTAACTTGGCATGGCAGAGAGATGTCTGAACGGCAGATTTGACTATCCAAACAGACAGCATTGTAAATGTATGTGCTCTAAGTGATAGACCAGGTTCTCTTACCTCTTCAAGCAGACGAGTTACAGCATCTATGTCACTGTACGTCTTAGTCATCTGGCCCACTCTTTCAGCACATAGAACTGTAGAGACAACAGAGAGGACAAACACAGTTAACAGCTGTAGAGACAACAGAGAGGACAAACACAGTTAACAGCTGTAGAGACAACAGAGAGGACAAACACAGTTAACAGCTGTAGAGAGAACAGAGAGGACAAACACAGTTAACAGCTGTAGAGAGAACAGAGAGGAGAAACACAGTTAACAGCTGTAGAGACAACAGAGAGGACAAACACAGTTAACAGCTGTAGAGACAACAGAGAGGACAAACACAGTTAACAGCTGTAGAGACAACAGAGAGGACAAACACAGTTAACAGCTGTAGAGACAACAGAGAGGAGAAACACAGTTAACAGCTGTAGAGAGAACAGAGAGGAGAAACACAGTTAACAGCTGTAGAGACAACAGAGAGGAGAAACACAGTTAACAGCTGTAGAGACAACAGAGAGGACAAACACAGTTAACAGCTGTAGAGACGAACAGAGAGGACAAACACAGTTAACAGCTGTAGAGACAACAGAGAGGAGAAACACAGTTAACAGCTGTAGAGACAACAGAGAGGACAAACACAGTTAACAGCTGTAGAGAGAACAGAGAGGACAAACACAGTTAACAGCTGTAGAGACAACAGAGAGGACAAACACAGTTAACAGCTGTAGAGACAACAGAGAGGACAAACACAGTTAACAGCTGTAGAGACAACAGAGAGGACAAACACAGTTAACAGCTGTAGAGACAACAGAGAGGACAAACACAGTTAACAGCTGTAGAGACAACAGAGAGGACAAACACAGTTAACAGCTGTAGAGACAACAGAGAGGACAAACACAGTTAACAGCTGTAGAGACAACAGAGAGGACAAACACAGTTAACAGCTGTAGAGACAACAGAGAGGACAAACACAGTTAACAGCTGTAGAGACAAACAGAGAGGAGATAAACACAGTTAACAGCTGTAGAGACAACAGAGAGGACAAACACAGTTAACAGCTGTAGAGACAACAGAGAGGACAAACACAGTTAACAGCTGTATAGAGACAACAGAGAGGACAAAACAGTTAACAGCTGTAGAGACAACAGAGAGGACAAACACAGTTAACAGCTGTAGAGACAACAGAGAGGACAAACACAGTTAACAGCTGTAGAGACAACAGAGAGGACAAACACAGTTAACAGCTGTAGAGACAACAGAGAGTGACAAACACAGTTAAACAGAGAGGACAAACACAGTTAACAGCTGTAGAGACAACAGAGAGGACAAACACAGTTAACAGCTGTAGAGACAACAGAGAGGACAAACACAGTTAACAGCTGTAGAGAGAACAGAGAGGAGAAACACAGTTAACAGCTGTAGAGAGAACAGAGAGGAGAAACACAGTTAACAGCTGTAGAGACAACAGAGAGGAGAAACACAGTTAACAGCTGTAGAGACAACAGAGAGGAGAAACACAGTTAACAGCTGTAGAGACAACAGAGAGGACAAACACAGTTAACAGCTGTAGAGACAACAGAGAGGAGAAACACAGTTAACAGCTGTAGAGACAACAGAGAGGAGAAACACAGTTAACAGCTGTAGAGACAGAGAGGAGAAACACAGTTAACAGCTGTAGAGACAACAGAGAGGAGAAACACAGTTAACAGAGAGGAGAAACACAGTTAACATCTTGGCCATATCTGAGTGCAGTCATGTACTGTATGTATGCCTGACTGCTAAACAGCTGGGGCAGGGCAGACAGACGGATATTTGAAATAGCTGAGTTAGAGGGCCACCTACTGTACACATCACACAGCCCTGCCTGATGACCTCAGAGACCTTTAGCAAGTTGTTGTTATCAGGTAGACTGACACTGGCTCTGTCTCAATACTGTTTCCTTGATTCCTCGATTCCTTGTGTCCTCTCAACCCTTCCTCACCTCATAGCTTTTCTCAAAACGCCAGAGGAAATCCAGGAAAGGATTCAGGAGAGGAAACGGGTTTGGAAGGTTTCCCTCTGAGGTTTTGGAAAAACGAGAGACGACAGGAGAGGAGGGATCCAGGAAAGACTATTGAGACGGAGGAAGTGACAAGTGAGATGGTTTGGACTCTGACCTCACCTCAACCCCACCCCAGCTGAGCTGATAACAGCACGTTGCCAAGCTGCAGTGTCATTCTCTGTTAATACCATGCTATGTTATTCCCAGCTGATCCACTGTCACTGCCAAAACATGACTAATATATATATATATATATATATATATAGCACTCAGCCCTGAGCCTATTTCTACCCCCCTTTTCAATCTTATCTCATTGTTACAACTCCCCAACGGGCTCGGGGGCAAAGGTCAAGTCATGTGTCCTCCAAAATATGACCTGCCAAACCGAGCTTCTTAACACCGTTCCGCTGAGCCCAGAAGCCAGCCGCACCAACGTGTCGGAGGAAACACCGTTCAACTGACGACCGTAGTCAGTCTGGCCCGTCACAAGGAGTCGCTAGAGCGCGATGAGCCAAGTAAAGCCCCCCTCACCAAATCCTCCCCTAACCCAGACACTACTGAGCCAATTTGAGCCAGTTGCGCGCTGCCCCTATAACAGGCGGTTGTGATACAGCCTAGGATCGAACCCGGGTCTGTAATGATGCCTCTAGCACCACATTGCAGTGACTTAGATTGTACATATAAAAGCAGTTTAGGCCTCCGGCTCAAAAAGAATAGAAGGTACACTAAAATAACACATCCTAGATCTGAATGAATGAAATATTCCTTTTAAATACTTTTTCTTTACATAGTTTAATGCGCTGACAACAAAATCACACAAAAATTATCAATGGAAATCAAATTTATCAACCCATGGAGGTCTGGATTTGGAGTGACACTCAAAATTAAAGTGGAAAACCACACTACAGGCTGATCCAACTTTGATGTAATGTCCTTAAAACAAGTCAAAATGAAGCTCAGTAGTGTGTGTGGCCTCCACGTGCCTGTATGACCTCCCTACAACACCTGGGCATGCTTCTGATGAGGTGGCGGATGGTCTCCTGAGGGATCTCCTCCTAGACCTGGACTAAAGCATCCGCCAACTCCTGGACAGTCTGTGGTGCAAGGTGGCGTTGGTGGATGGAGCGAGACATGATGTCCCAGATGTGCTCAATTGATTCAGGTCTGGGAACGGGCGGGCCAGTCCATAGCATCAATGCCTTCCTCTTACAGGAACTGCTGACACACTCCAGCCACATGAGGTCTAACATTGTCTTGCATTAGGAGGAACTCAGGCCACCCGCACCAGCATATGGTTTCACAAGGGGTCTGAGGATCTCATCTCGGTACCGAATGGCAGTCAGGCTACCTCTGGCGAGCACATGGAGGGCTGTGCGGCCCCAAACGAAATGCCACCCAACACCATGTCTGACCCACCGCCAAACCGGTCATGCTGGAGGATGTTGCAGGCAGCAGAACGTTCTCCACAGTGTCTCCAGACTCTGTCACGTCTGTCACGTGCTCAGTGTGAACCTGCTTTCATCTGTGAAGAGCACAGGGCCCCAGTGGCGAATTTGTCAATCTTGTTGTTCTCTGGCAAATGCCAAACATCATGCACGGTGTTGGGCTGTAAGCACAACACGCACTTGTGGACGTCGGGCCCTCATACCACCCTCATGGAGTCTGTTTCTGACCGTTTGAGCAGACATATGCACATTTGTGGCCTGCTGGAGGTCATTTTGCAGGGCTCTGGCAGTGCTCCTCCTGCTCCTCCTTGCACAAAGGCGGAGGTAGCGGTCCTGCTGCTGGGTTGTTGCCCTTCTACGGCCTCCTCCACATCTCCTGATGTACTGGCCTGTCTCTTGGTAGCGCCTCCATGATCTGGACACTACGCTGACAGACACAGCAAACCTTCTTGCCACAGCTCGCATTGATGTGCCATCCTGGATGAGCTGCACTACCTGAGCCACTTGTGTGGGTTGTAGACTCAGTCTCATGCTACCACTAGAGTGAAAGCACCACCAGCATTCAAAAGTGACCAAAACGTCAGCCAGGAAGCATAGGAACTGAGAAGTGGTCTGTGGTCGCCACCTGCAGAACCACTCCTTTATTGGGGGTGTCTTGCTAATTGCCTATAATTTCCACCTGTTGTCTATTCCATTTGCACAACAGCATGTGACATTTATTGTCAATCAGGGCAGCATGAAGATGTGACAGGAACATTTAAACTGAAAGCCAGACATGTGTTCTGTAATGTAACTTTCGATCCTCACCACTGAAAAGTGAATATTGTAATATCCTAATGGGCACAACAAAAGAACAAATAACCAGGGTGTGGTGTCAACATTTTGAGGTGGACCTCAACCATGGAGACAACCAGAGACTAATCAACAGCACACACATAGTATAGATCTGGAATGTGATAGAATAGACAAACATCTAGCGGCACGCCACACATCAGCACGCACCACGGCCACATGTTACTGGGTAGGGTATAGGAGACAGCTGCTATAGTTACTGGGTAGGGTATAGGAGACAGCTGCTATAGTTACTGGGTAGGGTATAGGAGACAGCTGGTATCGTTACTGGGTAGGGTATAGGAGACAGCTGGTATCGTTACTGGGTAGGGTATAGGAGACAGCTGCTATCGTTACTGGGTAGGGTATAGGAGACAGCTGCTATCGTTACTGGGTAGGGTATAGGAGACAGCTGCTATCGTTACTGGGTAGGGTATAGGAGACAGCTGCTATCGTTACTGGGTAGGGTATAGGAGACAGCTGGTATAGTTACTGGGTAGGGTATAGGAGACAGCTGCTATCGTTACTGGGTAGGGTATAGGAGACAGCTGCTATAGTTACTGGGTAGGGTATAGGAGACAGCTGCTATAGTTACTGGGTAGGGTATAGGAGACAGCTGCTATAGTTACTGGGTAGGGTATAGGTGACAGCTGCTATAGTTACTGGGTAGGGTATAGGAGACAGCTGCTATAGTTACTGGGTAGGGTATAGGAGACAGCTGCTATAGTTACTGGGTAGGGTATAGGAGACAGCTGCTATAGTTACTGGGTAGGGTATAGGAGACAGCTGCTATAGTTACTGGGTAGGGTATAGGAGACAGCTGCTATAGTTACTGGGTAGGGTATAGGAGACAGCTGCTATAGTTACTGGGTAGGGTATAGGAGACAGCTGCTATAGTTACTGGGTAGGGTATAGGAGACAGCTGCTATAGTTACTGGGTAGGGTATAGGAGACAGCTGCTATAGTTACTGGGTAGGGTATAGGAGACAGCTGCTATAGTTACTGGGTAGGGTATAGGAGACAGCTGCTATAGTTACTGGGTAGGGTATAGGAGACAGCTGCTATAGTTACTGGGTAGGGTATAGGAGACAGCTGCTATAGTTACTGGGTAGGGTATAGGAGACAGCTGCTATAGTTACTGGGTAGGGTATAGGAGACAGCTGCTATAGTTACTGGGTAGGGCATAGGAGACAGCTGCTATAGTTACTGGGTAGGGCATAGGAGACAGCTGCTATAGTTACTGGGTAGGGTGTAGGAGACAGCTGCTATAGTTACTGGGTAGGGTGTAGGAGACAGCTGCTATAGTTACTGGGTAGGGTGTAGGAGACAGCTGCTATAGTTACTGGGTAGGGTATAGGAGACAGCTGCTATGGTTACTGGGTAGGGTATAGGAGACAGCTGCTATGGTTACTGGGTAGGGTATAGGAGACAGCTGCTATAGTTACTGGGTAGGGTATAGGAGACAGCTGCTATAGTTACTGGGTAGGGTATAGGAGACAGCTGCTATAGTTACTGGGTAGGGTATAGGACACAGCTGCTATAGTTACTGGGTAGGGTATAGGAGACAGCTGCTATGGTTACTGGGTAGGGGTATAGGAGACAGCTGCTATAGTTACTGGGTAGGGTATAGGAGACAGCTGCTATAGTTACTGGGTAGGGTATAGGAGACAGCTGCTATGGTTACTGGGTAGGGTATAGGAGACAGCTGCTATAGTTACTGGGTAGGGTATAGGAGACAGCTGCTATAGTTACTGGGTAGGGTATAGGAGACAGCTGCTATGGTTACTGGGTAGGGTATAGGAGACAGCTGCTATAGTTACTGGGTAGGGTATAGGAGACAGCTGCTATAGTTACTGGGTAGGGTATAGGAGACAGCTGCTATGGTTACTGGGTAGGGTATAGGAGACAGCTGCTATAGTTACTGGGTAGGGTATAGGAGACAGCTTCTCTCTGCTCCCACCGTGATACTGCTCATTTTAAATAACACCAATTAACAGCAGTAGTATACATCAGAAGTCTGATGACCTGCCTGTTCTGTTGATACTATCAGAAGTCTGATGACCTGCCTGTTCTGTTGATACTATCAGAAGTCTGATGACCTGCCTGTTCTGTTGATACTATCAGAAGGGAGAATTCAATGTTTACTCTGAATACAAACAACATACTAAAAGTACTCACTGGTTATCCTGGTATAATACAAATTCACATGACCTCCAGCCCTGAAAATCTTTGACAAATATTTAAAACCAATCAGTGTAGTAGAAACGGAGCAGGAGAGACACACACAGGGAGCAGGAGAGACACACACAGGGAGCAGGAGAGCCACACACAGGGAGCAGGAGAGCCACACACAGGGAGCAGGAGAGCCACACACAGGGAGCAGGAGAGCCACACACAGGGAGCAGGAGAGCCACACACAGGGAGCAGGGGAGCCACACACAGGGAGCAGGGGAGCCACACACAGGGAGCAGGGGAGCCACACACAGGGAGCAGGGGAGCCACACACAGGGAGCAGGGGAGCCACACACAGGTAGCAGGAGAGCCACACACAGGGAGCAGGAGAGACACACACAGGGAGCAGGAGCGACACACACAGGGAGCAGGAGCGACACACACAGGGAGCAGGAGCGACACACACAGGGAGCAGGAGCGACACACACAGGGAGCAGGAGCGACACACACAGGGAGCAGGAGAGACACACACAGGGAGCAGGAGAGACACACACAGGGAGCAGGAGAGACACACACAGGGAGCAGGAGAGACACACACAGGGAGCAGGAGAGACACACAGGAAGCAGGAGAGACACACAGGGAGCAGGAGAGACACACACAGGGAGCAGGAGAGACACACACAGGGAGCAGGAGCCACACACACAGGGAGCAGGAGCCACACACACAGGGAGCAGGAGCCACACACACAGGGAGCAGGAGCCACACACACAGGGAGCAGGAGAGACACACACAGGGAGCAGGAGAGACACACACAGGGAGCAGGAGCCACACACACAGGGAGCAGGAGCCACACACACAGGGAGCAGGAGCCACACACACAGGGAGCAGGAGCCACACACACAGGGAGCAGGAGCCACACACACAGGGAGCAGGAGCCACACACACAGGGAGCAGGAGCCACACACACAGGGAGCAAGAGACACACACAGGGAGCAAGAGACGCACACAGGGAGCAGGAGAGACACACACAGGGAGCAGGAGCCACACACACAGGGAGCAGGAGCCACACACACAGGGAGCAGGAGCCACACACACAGGGAGCAGGAGCCACACACACAGGGAGCAGGAGAGACACACACAGGGAGCAGGAGAGACACACACAGGGAGCAGGAGAGACACACACAGGGAGCAGGAGAGACACACACAGGGAGCAGGAGAGACACACACAGGGAGCAGGAGAGACACACACAGGGAGCAGGAGAGACACACACAGGGAGCAGGAGAGACACACACAGGGAGCAGGAGACACACACAGGGACAGGAGAGACACACACAGGGAGCAGGAGCCACACACACAGGGAGCAGGAGCCACACACACAGGGAGCAGGAGAGACACACACAGGGAGCAGGAGAGACACACACAGGGAGCAGGAGAGACACAGCAGTCTAACAATGTGGTTCAAAACCACTATGTGAATGAGAGGACCAGCAAAGCTCCCATAACTCCAGTTAGTATACCTTCTTGCAGAGTATGCTGCTCTTCATCCTCCTCCCTCTCCTCCTCCTCCTCCTCCTCTCCATCACAGTGGTCAGGTGAACAGACATACTCCAAGCTGTCCTCTGGGGTGCTGTGACAGAGCAGTGACATGCTAACACCAACACTAGGCTAGTGGGGCCCAGCAGAGGCCAGCTGTCTCAAGTCCAAAGCCATGTCTAAGTGTGTGTGTGTGTGTGTGACAGTCCGTTTCAGTCAGCGAGAGATTGTGTGTGTCTAAGTCAGTGTGTGTGTGTTTGTGTGAGGACAGCAAGGCACGTCTGTCACCCAGTCACAGACACTCCCTCCTCCTGCTCTCTCCCTCTATTGTCCATGACTAGAAGACAGCCCACTGTGGAACCAGAGCAGGGGAGTGGCACTGAACTATTCTCAGACTGACAGGACTTTGAATGTTTAGATTAGAGCATGGAGTCAATTCAAAATGTCAGCTATCTGACAAGGACTAATATAACCATATAATAAGTTATAGTTTTATCCCTATCAAGTCTAAATGTGTCTATTTGCTCACCCCCCTTTTCAAGCGTTGAAATGGTATGTTCCACCAGACTCTCCATGGAAACAGTGCAAGGCGGGAGCACACCATAAGACACATACACCTGTTGTCAGGGTGGGGCCCCAGCCTGCCTCACCACAGTCAAATCCACAGGTGACTCAATTTGCAGATGCCTACTTATTCAAAGCAGAAGCTACATACTGCGAGCCAAATAAACAGAGCAGGAACCATTAGGAGATACAGAGCTTGATGAAATAGCATACAGGAAGAACAGTGTATACTGAACATAAATATAAATGCAACAGTTCATATAAGGTAACAGACCACAAATAATACGGCCACAATTCTAATCAATCGACACACACTGGCTTTATGAAACTAGTCACATTGAGAGCAATGCAACAGTAAACTAATCATCAACCTTCCAGTGACACATGTAAACGGCTCGACAAACTATTACGGATGTGAAAGCCAGTTAACTTGTGACAAAAACATTGTTATTCCCATAACGGCTGATAAAACATTGTTATTCCCATAACGGCTAATAAAACATTGTTATTCCCATAACGGCTAATAAACACATTGTTATTCCCATAACGGCTGATAAACACATTGTTATTCCCATAACGGCTAATAAACACATTGTTATTCCCATAACGGCTGATAAAAACATTGTTATTCCCATAACGGCTGATAAACACATTGTTATTCCCATAACGGCTAATAAACACATTGTTATTCCCATAACGGCTGATAAAAACATTGTTATTCCCATAACGGCTAATAAAAACATTGTTATTCCCATAACGGCTAATAAACGCATTGTTAATAAACACATTGTTATTCCCATAACGGCTAATAAAACATTGTTATTCCCATAACGGCTAATAAAACATTGTTATTCCCATAACGGCTAATGAAACATTGTTATTCCCATAACGGCTAATGAAACATTGTTATTCCCATAACGGCTAATGAAACATTGTTATTCCCATAACGGCTAATGAAACATTGTTATTCCCATAACGGCTGATAAAAACATTGTTATTCCCATAACGGCTGATAAAAACATTGTTATTCCCATAACGGCTGATCAAAACATTGTTATTCCCATAACGGCTGATAAAAACATTGTTATTCCCATAATGGCTGATAAACACATTGTTATTCCCATAACGGCTGATAAAACATTGTTATTCCCATAACGGCTGATCAAAACATTGTTATTCCCATAACGGCTGATAAAAACATTGTTATTCCCATAACGGCTGATCAAAACATTATTATTCCCATAACGGCTGATAAAAACGGTTGACAAAAAACAACCATGATCCCAAACATAGAACCTAGAACACCATCACCACATATTTCACATATCTCTCCAATTAAACATGTTTCCTTCAATTATCCCATGTCCAAATCATTTTCATTCATCTCATTTAACTTCTGGTAATATCCTTGGCAGTGTCTCCTGACCCCTCCTGTCTCAGCCTCCAGTATTTATGCTGCAGTAGTTTATGTGTCGGGGGGCTAGGGTCAGTTTGTTTATCTGGAGTACTTCTCCTGTCCTATTCGGTGTCCTGTGTAAATCTAAGTGTGCGTTCTCTAATTCTCTCCTTCTCTCCTTCTTTCTCTCTCTCGGAGGACCTGAGCCCTAGAACCATGCCCCAGGACTACCTGACATGATGACTCCTTGCTGTCCCCAGTCCACCTGGCCATGCTGCTGCTCCAGTTTCAACTGGCCTGGGCCCTAGGACCATGTCCCAGGACTACCTGACATGAGGACTCCTTGCTGTCCCCAGTCCACCTGGCCATGCTCCTGCTCCAGTTTCAACTGACCTGAGCCCTAGGACCGTGCCCCAGGACTACCTGACATGATGGCTCCTTGCTGTCCCCAGTCCACCTGACTGTGCTGCTGCTCCAGTTTCAACTGTTCTGCCTTATTATTATTTGACCATGCTGGTCATTTATGAACATTTGAACATCTTGGTCATTTTCTGTTATAATCTCTACCCGGCACAGCCAGAAGAGGACTGGCCACCCCACATAGCCCGGTTCCTCTCTAGGTTTCTTCCTAGGTTTTGGCCTTTCTAGGGAGTTTTTCCTAGCCACCGTGCTTTTACACCTGCATTGTTTGCTGTTTGGGGTTTTAGGCTGGGTTTCTGTACAGCACTTTGAGATATCAGCTGATGTACGAAGGGCTATATAAATAAATTTGATTTGATTTGATTTGATTTACTGTAGGCTAGTGTGGGCATACTGAATGCAACCACACATTCCTATTGAAACAATACAGTATCCACAATAGCTTGTGGCTAACCCCCCAAAACAACCCCCACCTCAGCCTCCCTGTCTGCCTCAGAGGCCCTTTATGTGTGCACTGATAAAAGTTCCCAGCATGGAGAGACTGGAGGAGGAGAGCCCCTCTCACCTCCCTCCAACTCCCCCTACCAGGCCAATAGAACTGTAGGCCCTGGGCTTTGTGAGCAGGGTGGAGATGGAGGGGAGTAGCAGAGAGGGAGGAGGAGAGCCCCTCTCACCTCCCTCAAACTCCCCCTCCCAGGCCAATAGAACTGTAGGCCCTGGGCTTTGTGAGCAGAGTGGAGATGGAGGGGGGTAGCGGAGAGGGAGGAGGACAGCCCCTCTCACCTCCTTCCAACTCCCCCTCCCAGGCCAATAGAACTGTAGGCCCTGTGCTTTGTGAGCAGGATGGAGATGGAGGGGGGTAGCGGAGAGGGAGGAGGAGAGGGGTACTGTAGGAAGAGGGGAGGCTGGCAGAGTTTGGCTGGCAGCCTTCCCTCCCTGCTCCAGTGGGGAGATGTACATACATGGTCCATGCCCTCCTCACTGCTGAAGTGATCAATATTCTGAGCATCACCCAGGGCTGTGTCCCTGCCAGACTCCCAGCCATGTGATCATGGAGCTAGGCCCATCCAGGCAGCTCTGAGCCTGGCCAGGCTGTCCCTGGCCTTCTGGAGCCCTCGTCTGGCATTAGCCCACTGAGCCGCCAGTCTCCACAGCACAGCCTCCCCTCCAAACCTTCCATGTACTGTCTGCTTCATTATGAGCCCCAGTCTCCACAGCACAGCCTCCCCTCCAAACCTTCCATGTACTGTCTGCTTCATTATGAGCCCCAGTCTCCACAGCACAGCCTCCCCTCCAAACCTTCCATGTACTGTCTGCTTCATTATGAGCCCCAGTCTCCACAGCACATCCTCCCCTCCAAACCTTCCATGTACTGTCTGCTTCATTATGAGCCCCAGTCTCCACAGCACAGCCTCCCCTCCAAACCTTCCATGTACTGTCTGCTTCATTATGAGCCCCAGTCTCCACAGCACATCCTCCCTCCAAACCTTCCATGTACTGTCTGCTTCATTATGAGCCCCAGTCTCCACAGCACATCCTCCCCTCCAAACCTTCCATGTACTGTCTGCTTCATTATGAGCCCCAGTCTCCACAGCACATCCTCCCCTCCAAACCTTCCATGTACTGTCTGCTTCATTATGAGCCCCAGTCTCCACAGCACAG
>NW_025751887.1:0-14032 GCF_021184085.1 Oncorhynchus gorbuscha | reverse complement strand
CTCTCACCCCTGTTTCTCCTTCCATCTCTCACCCCTGTTTCTCCTTCCATCTCTCATCCCTGTTTCTCCTTCCATCTCTCACCCCTGTTTCTCCTTCCATCTCTCACCCCTGTTTCTCCTTCCATCTCTCATCCCTGTTTCTCTGTTCCCTCTCACCCCTGTTTCTCCTTCCATCTCTCACCCCTGTTTCTCCTTCCATCTCTCTCCCCATCTCTGTTCCCTCTCACCCCTGTTTCTCCTTCCATCTCTCACCCCTGTTTCTCCTTCCATCTCTCTCCCCATCTCTGTTCCCTCTCACCCCTGTTTCTCCTTCCATCTCTCACCCCTGTTTCTCTCATCCTTCCATCTCTCACCCCTGTTTCTCCTTCCATCTCTCACCCCTGTTTCTCCTTCCATCTCTCACCCCTGTTTCTCCTTCCATCTCTCACCCCCATCTCTGTTCCCTCTCACTCCCCTCTCACTGTCTGTCTGTCTGTCTGTCTGTCTGTCTGTCTGTCTGTCTGTCTGTCTGTCTGTCTGTCTGTCTGTCTGTCTGTCTGTCTGTCTGTCTGTCTGTCTTTCCATCTCTCATCCCTGTCTGTCTCCATCTCTCTCCCCATCTCTGTTCTGTCTCACCCCTGTTGTCCTGTCTTCCATCTCCCCTCCCATCAGGTCTTTCCCTGATTAACCCCCTGTTTCTCCTTCCATCTCTGGATGAGTCTGTTGTCTCCACCCCTGGTTTCCATCTCTGAGCCCTCTTATAGCCTAGCTGTCACAACCAAGAGCTTAGGGCTGCGTTTACAATCTCAACCTTGGAGTGTTTTCTCTCTCAACAGTTTTCAACCATGTTACACGAACATTTGAGTCGTTTAGCAGACGCTCTTATCCAGAGCGATTTACAGGAGCAATTAAGGTTACGTGCCTTGCTCATATTGCAACATATTGCTCCTATTCCATTGTAGCTTTATAGCTGCTAAAGATCCCTGTAACCTGCATGGAACTTCCTTTGTTTTAGGATGTTTTCAATGTTGTCAATCGTTTTCCACAATGCCACTCTGGTGATAATAAGCAACAGTAGACCTGTGTGTGTTGTCAGATGCTCAGCACTAAGGCTCTGTATGGATCCTCTCCTGATTTGACTTTCTGTGTGTGTTGTCAGATGCTCAGCACTAAGGCTCTGTATGGATCCTCTTCCTCTCCTGTTTGACTTTCTGTGTGTGTTGTCAGATGCTCAGCACTAAGGCTCTGTATGGATCCTCTTCCTCTCCTGGTTGACTTTCTGTGTGTGTTGTCAGATGCTCAGCACTAAGGCTCTGTATGGATCTCTCCTGGTTGACTTTCTGTGTGTGTTGTCAGATGCTCAGCACTAAGGCTCTGTATGGATCCTCTTCCTCTCCTGTTTGACTTTCTGTGTGTTGTCAGATGCTCAGCAGGCTCTTTATGGATCCTCTTCCTCTCCTGGTTGACTTTCTGTGTGTGTTGTCAGATGCTCAGCACTAAGGCTCTGTATGGATCCTCTTCCTCCTGGTTGACTTTCTGTGTTGTCAGATGCTCAGCACTAAGGCTCTGTATGGATCCTCTTCCTCTCCTGGTTGACTTTCTGTGTGTGTTGTCAGATGCTCAGCACTAAGGCTCTGTATGGATCCTCTTCCTCTCCTGGCTGACTTTCTGTGTGTGTTGTCAGATGCTCAGCACTAAGGCTCTGTATGGACTTCCTCTCCTGGTTGACTTTCTCTGTGTGTTGTCAGATGCTCAGCACTAAGGCTCTGTATGGATCCTCTTCCTCTCCTGGTTGACTTTCTGTGTGTTGTCAGATGCTCAGCACTAAGGCTCTGTATGGATCCTCTTCCTCTCCTGGTTGACTTTCTGTGTGTGTTGTCAGATGCTCAGCACTAAGGCTCTGTATGGATCCTCTTCCTCTCCTGGTTGACTTTCTGTGTGTGTTGTCAGATGCTCAGCACTAAGGCTCTGTATGGATCCTCTTCCTCTCCTGGTTGACTTTCTGTGTGTGTTGTCAGATGCTCAGCACTAAGGCTCTGTATGGATCCTCTTCCTCTCCTGGTTGACTTTCTGTGTGTGTTGTCAGATGCTCAGCACTAAGGCTCTGTATGGATCCTCTTCCTCTCCTGGTTGACTTTCTGTGTGTGTTGTCAGATGCTCAGCACTAAGGCTCTGTATGGATCCTCTTCCTCTCCTGGTTGACTTTCTGTGTGTGTTGTCAGATGCTCAGCACTAAGGCTCTGTATGGATCCTCTTCCTCTCCTGGTTGACTTTCTGTGTGTGTTGTCAGATGCTCAGCACTAAGGCTCTGTATGGATCCTCTTCCTCTCCTGGTTGACTTTCTGTGTGTGTTGTCAGATGCTCAGCACTAAGGCTCTGTATGGATCCTCTTGCTCTCCTGGTTGACTTTCTGTGTGTGTTGTCAGATGCTCAGCACTAAGGCTCTGTATGGATCCTCTTCCTCTCCTGGTTGACTTTCTGTGTGTGTTGTCAGATGCTCAGCACTAAGGCTCTGTATGGATCCTCTTCCTCTCCTGGTTGACTTTCTGTGTTGTCAGATGCTCAGCACTAAGGCTCTGTATGGATCCCTCTTCCTCTCCTGGTTGACTTTCTGTGTGTGTTGTCAGATGCTCAGCACTAAGGCTCTGTATGGATCCTCTTCCTCTCCTGGTTGACTTTCTGGTTGTCCTCCTATAGCTGTTGGATCCAGAAATCTGGTTCAATGGGATCTTTCTGTAGCCTGACGACTCACACTGAATTGTTCCGTTGCTCTGTCGTTCGCTACATACTTTAGTCTGAGACTGCCGTCATTGAAGTCGTTTGTGGTGACCAGGGGCACGAGGGCGTTGTACAAAACAAAGTCATCAGCGACTGGATCGTCTCTAACCAATCAGAGTATCAAAAACAATGACACATTTTCACCTCGCCACTTTACCCCTCGTGTGTTCTGGCCCAACCCATCGGTTTCTGGACCAATCATCAGACGGCCCGAATGTGTTTACATTCGGTGAAGGGTCAGGGAGGTACTCAGAGCCAGACTCATTGCGGAGAAGAAACTAACATCCGTGGGCGTGGCGTAGCGTTTGGTCGGAACAAGGAGTCTGGGTAGCCAGGCAAATCTTTCTGCCCTTTTACCTCTCATCTTTTAGTCTGTCGTTTAACCTTTGATCACCAGGATGTCATCCTCACCCTCCCTCTCAGCCCTGATCTGTGGCCTCTCACTTCAAAAGCATTTTCCCCTGTTTCATTCCTCTTCAAAGACTAGTCTCTGAAGGTCCTCTGTTTCCACTACAGGCCCCTGTGGCTCTATTTCCTTATTTTGATCTCTTGTGCCTGCATTGCCATGACTTAAATATCACACACACACACACACAACACACACTCCCTCGCTTAGACACTAGAGAAAACCTATTTCAGCCCAGCAAAAAAAGGGGCATGCAGAAGAGTCAAACACTGTGTCCTTCTGTCCAGCAAATGACTATGAAAGAGAACCAATTCAGGCTGAGCCTCTAGTGGGAAGAAAGGCTTTCTGGGATGTAAAGAAACAATCACAGCCTACCAGTTTCATTGTTTCTATCTCTTCATCTTCCATTAGAGGCTTTTATCAACCACTTGCAGGCTTGAGAGATGTGTGTGTTTGTATATTTGGGGTGGGGGGTGTATATGTGTGTGTGTGTGTGTCACAGGTGGCTGATGGCACCTTATTTGAGAGGAATGGCTCATAGTAATGGCTGGAACGGAATCAATGGAATGGTATCAATCACATCACACATGGTTTCCATGTGTTTGATACCATTCGTTCAGCCATTATTACGAGCTGTCCTCCCCTCACCAGCCTCCGTGTGTGTGTGTGTGTGTGTGTGTGTGTGTGTGTGTGTGTGTGTGTGTATGTGTGTGTGTGTGTGTGTGTGTGTGTGTGTGTGTGTGTGTGTGTGTGTGTGTGTGTGTGTGTGTGTGTGTGTGTGTGTGTGTGTGTGTGGTATGGCTACCCAGATAATTATACAATGGGCAGGAATAAAAAGCTAGAATAACTCAATAACAACACCACGCCTAAGTTAGGAAATCACTCACTGATTATTGTCTGTGGTTCAGCCTTGTTGGGAAAAACAATGACTGGCTTGTTACTGTATGATCTACCAGCCGGGCTCACAGCACGACCCATTTTGCATTAATTACAGTGTGTTTTGTGTGCAGTGTGTTTGTTTTCTGTAATATCCATTCTGAATTCCTTTTTTGTTGAGGATTTATTTATGTATTTATTTGCACCAAAGAAAACAAGTGATAGACAACAATACAGATGAAAAACAGTGTGCAGATGTGCTTGGATGAAAACCACACCACAAAATAATTATATTCAATGCATAAGTACAAAAATAAAATGAGTTTGTTAAAATAGAACCTAGTAAACCTACTAATTATATGTATAAATGAATTGATCAGTAATGTCAAAAAACAAAAGCAACTGTTTTGTTTAAATCTGTGTCTGTGTCTGTGTCTGTGTCTGTCTGTCTGTGTGTGTCTGTGTCTGTGTCTGTGTCTGTGTCTGTGTCTGTGTCTGTGTGTGTGTCTGTGTCTGTGTCTGTGTGTCTGTGTCTGTGTCTGTCTGTCTGTGTCTGTCTGTCTGTGTCTGTGTCTGTGTGTGTGTCTGTCTGTCTGTCTGTGTCTGTCTGTCTGTCTGTCTGTCTGTCTGTCTGTCTGTCTGTCTGTCTGTCTGTCGTCTGTCTGTCTGTCCGTCTGTCTGGTCTGTCTGTCTGTCTGTCTGTCTGTCTGTCTGTCTGTCTGTCTGTCTGTCTGTCTGTCTGTCTGTCTGTCTGTCTCTGTCTGTCTGTCTGTCTGTCTGTCTGTCTGTCTGTCTGTCTGTCTGTCTGTCTGTCTGTCTGTCTGTCTGTCTGTGTGTGTGTGTGTGTGTGTGTGTGTGTGTGTGTGTGTGTGTGTGTGTGTGTGTGTGTGTGTGTGTGTGCGCATGTGAATGTGTGAGAATTAGGCTTTATGGAGGAGATTACTGAGTAGTTTGGTTCATCAGGCTGACCTCCAGTCTTCGCTTGACATTGTTGAGGGATGGTGATATTTTGGCAATGTGAAGATGAGTGTGGTACCTCTGTATCTGATAGAGAATTGATTATGTGAGGTGTGGCAGTGGGGAGGGTGTTATCACAGTGTGTGTGTGTGTGTGTGTGTGTGTGTGTGTGTGTGTGTGTGTGTGTGTGTGTGTGTGTGTGTGTGTGTGTGTGTGTGTGTGTGTGTGTGTGTGTGTGTGTGTGTGTGTGTGTGTGTCCATCCAAGCCCACAAGCCATTACCATTTGTACTTTCTGGAAGTCTTTTCAAACTTCTATATTCAGATCTGTCATTATAAATCAACACAAATGCATGCAGACACACTGTCTTGTGTTGTATAGATGGATTTCAGAATGAACCTGGAAGAATCCATTGAAAGGTAAACTGTCTGGGGTTTTGAGTATTTGTATATGAAATTGGTTTTGTACATAGACAAGATATTGAGTTTCTAAACTTAGAGGAGGTGGCTAGTCTTGCAAATGTATTTTGTATAATGAGTAAAGTTAGGAGGTATATTTACTGGCCCAGACAATATTACAGTTTAATATGGGTCAGAAATACTACAAGAGTTAGAGTTAGGAAGCCTGGAACCAAAACCACTAGTTTTTCTGATGATGGCAGATTAAACTATAGAGTTAGGAAGCCTGATGAACCAAACCACTAGTCTTTCTGATGATGGCAGATTAAATTAGAAGCCTGATGAACCTATAGAGTTAGGAAGCCTGATGAACCAAACCACTAGTCTTTCTGATGATGGCAGATTAAACTATAGAGTTAGGAAGCCTGATGAACCAAACCACTAGTCTTTCTGATGATGGCAGATTAAACTATAGAGTTAGGAAGCCTGATGAACCAAACCACTAGTCTTTCTGATGATGGCAGATTAAGCTATAGAGTTAGGAAGCCTGATGAACCAAACCACTAGTCTTTCTGATGATGGCAGATTAAGCTATAGAGTTAGGAAGCCTGATGAACCAAACCACTAGTCTTTCTGATGATGGCAGATTAAACTATAGAGTTAGGAAGCCTGATGAACCAAACCACTAGTCTTTCTGATGATGGCAGATTAAACTATAGAGTTAGGAAGCCTGATGAACCAAACCACTAGTCTTTCTGATGATGGCAGATTAAGCTGTAGAGTTAGGAAGCCTGATGAACCAAACCACTATGATGGCTTTCTGTAGAGTTGAGCCTGATGGCAGATTAAGCCTGATAGAGTTAGGAAGCCTGATGAACCAAACCACTAGTCTTTCTGATGATGGCAGATTAAGCTATAGAGTTAGGAAGCCTGATGAACCAAACCACTAGTCTTTTTCTGATGATGGCAGATTAAGCTATAGAGTTAGGAAGCCTGATGAACCAAACCACTAGTCTTTCTGATGATGGCAGATTAAGCTATAGAGTTAGGAAGCCTGATGAACCAAACCACTAGTCTTTCTGATGATGGCAGATTAAGCTATAGAGTTAGGAAGCCTGATGAACCAAACCACTAGTCTTTCTGATGATGGCAGATTAAACTATAGAGTTAGGAAGCCTGATGAACCAAACCACTAGTCTTTCTGATGATGGCAGATTAAGCTATAGAGTTAGGAAGCCTGATGAACCAAACCACTAGTCTTTCTGATGATGGCAGATTTCATCACTTCGCTACGGACAATTTGAATAGGATCTTTACAGGACAACTTTTCATCAACTAGAACTCAGAGGAATCTAGTGGATGTGACTTGTTCCATTTCATTCCCACCATTTGAGTTTCTGGCTTCTGTTTTTTATTTTTATTTTGTATTTTTTTTACAATATTTGTTATTCTTACTAGTGAACATAAAAGTTAGATTTAACATTTAAAGATGATTTGTTTATCTGGAACCATTCAGAAAATGTGTCCATGCCTGAGTTGGCTTCATTAATCAAAACTCTTGTGTGATAAAATCTACTTGGTATCCTCAGCAAAGAGAATGGGAGGTACGATAGAAGACACAGCAGCGAGGTCATTGATATAGATCAGGAATAACAAAGGTCACATTATCCAACCCTGTGTCACACCACAGGATATCTTGGCCCTGGTTGATGCACAGCCGTTTGAATGAACAAATTGGTCTCTATCATAAACAGGACTATAAAGCCAATTATGTATAATCATAAACTATAATAATGCAATTTAGAAAGTAACATTTCATGATCAACCGTGTCAAAATCTTTGGATGAATCTAAAAAGATGCAGAGAGCGTGTTCATTGTTGTCCAGGGCTATAAAAATTATATCCAAAAGTTACAAAGGAACTATATCTGTGGAGTATTTTTTCAAAAATAATATTGATGCTCATGTAGAATAAAGTGTTGATTGAAGTGTTTCAACATTCTCTTACACACCAATTTTTCTAGGATTTTAGAAAATCATGGTAGTACAGATATTGGCCAATAATTTGTGAAACACAACCCACAACCCGCCTCCCGAAAACAAGCTCCGACCAATGAAATGACCTACACGCAACAGCAACTCACACTTCATCACACATGCACCAGTAGGATAAACAGAGAGAAAGAGGAGGACTTGATCACACATGCACCAGTAGGATAAACAGAGAGAAAGAGGAGGACTTGATCACACATGCACCAGTAGGATAAACAGAGAGAAAGAGGAGGACTTGATCACATGCACCAGTAGGATAAACAGAGAAAGGGAGGACTTGATCACACATGGACCAGTAGGATAAACAGAGAAAGAGGAGGACTTGATCACACATGCACCAGTAGGATAAACCGAGAAAGAGGAGGACTTGCTCACACATGCACCAGTAGACAAACAGAAGAAAGAGGAGGACTTGATACATGGACCAGTAGGATAAACAGAGAGAAAGAGAGGACTTGATCACACATGGACCAGTAGGATAAACAGAGAGAAAAGGAGGACTTGATCACACATTCACCAGTAGGATAAACAGAGAGAAGAGGAGGACTTGATCACATGGACCAGTAGGATAAACAGAGAGAAAGAGGAGGACTTGATCACACATGCACCAGTAGGATAAACAGAGAGAAAGAGGAGGACTTGATCACACATGCACCAGTAGGATAAACAGAGAGAAAGAGGAGGACTTGATCACACATGGACCAGTAGGATAAACCGAGAGAAAGAGGAGGACTTGCTCACACATGCACCAGTAGGACAAACAGAGAGAAAGAGGAGGACTTGATCACACATGGACCAGTAGGATAAACAGAGAGTAAGAGGAGGACTTGATCACACATGCACCAGTAGGATAAACAGAGAGAAAGAGGAGGACTTGATCACACATGCACCAGTAGGATAAACAGAGAGAAAGAGGAGGACTTGATCACACATGCACCAGTAGGATAAACAGAGAGAAAAGAGGAGGACTTGATCACACAGCCACCAGTAGGATAAACAGAGAAAGAGGAGGACTTGATCACACATGGACCAGTAGGATAAACAGAGAGAAAGAGGAGGACTTGATCACACATGCACCAGTAGGACAAACAGAGAGAAAGAGGAGGACTTGATCACACATGCACCAGTAGGATAAACAGAGAGAAAGCAGGAGGACTTGATCACACATGCACCAGTAGGATAAACAGAGAGAAAGAGGAGGACTTGATCACACATGCACCAGTAGGATAAACAGAGAGAAAGAGGAGGACTTGATCACACATGCACCAGTAGGATAAACAGAGAGAAAGAGGAGGACTTGATCACACATGCACCAGTAGGATAAACAGAGAGAAAGAGGAGGACTTGATCATGCACCAGTAGGATAAACAGAGAGAAAGAGGAGGACTTGATCACACATGCACCAGTAGGATAAACAGAGAGAAAGAGGAGGACTTGATCACACATGCACCAGTAGGATACAATCAGTATGTGAAACACACCGGTCAAAGATGCTTGGGAGAGACAGCGCTAGGAGCATTCGTTTATCCATGGAGCGAGGTGGGAACCAGCAGCTTGGTGCCTCAATTAAAGCTAGAATCCTTAGTGAAACAATGACAAAGTGGACACCCATAGCTCTGTTTTGGCAAAAGAAAATGAGGGATGAGCCTGGAGAAATGTAACCACTCTCAAATTCAAAGACAGAGCTGTGGATGCAAGGATAGTTGTTACCATGTTTTGAGGCTATATAGTTTTTGTTTACATATATATTGTTTACATATTATATATTGTTATATATATATTGTTTGCCTCTGTGATGTAACTGGAATGATGAGATAGATGTTCTTCTATGTTTTATTATTTCACTGCCACACTGTGTTGGATCTTGTCCAGCCATCTTGTCTCAAGAGGACCACAATAGAAATAAGTCCCAGACTTTATTGTGTGTTATCCTCGATGATTTTATTAACGTGCAGTATGGCTTTAAGTTTTATGTGTGCTTGTTTTTTAAATGGTCGAATGAATAAGCTAAACTACGAACTTCAGAGTAAAAAAAAGTATATTTTGGTTCTGATGGGGTACGACAGTTGAACTAAGCTCATGAGGCACTTATAAGTTATATTCCTCAAGAATCAATGGTCAAAATCGATGTAGCAGCTAAGGATTCTATCTTTAAACCAATATTTTCTCTCTTTCTTTCTCACTCTCTCTCTCTGTCCCTGCCTCTTCCACACCACTCGATTCTCTCTCCCTCATCCCTCTCTCTCTCCCCCTCTCTCTCCCTCTCCAGGCTGTGAGCCCTGTGGAGTGTGGTCATGACCAGCCAGGGCAGCAACAGTAGCAGGAAGGACAGCCATGCTGCTGACAGTACCCCCTCCTCCTCCACGCTCCCCCCGCCCGCCCCCAGGCCCCAAGCTGCAGGTGCAGCGCTCTCTCTCCCGGGACACCATCACCATCCACTTCTCCGCCCCTGGGACAAGAGAGGACGAGGAGCTGTATGGGTTTGGGGCGTCTGTGTCATCGTCCTCCCCAGGAGAGGAGTCAGAAGGGCTGGGTGGGATGGGGGTGAGGACTGAGGACCAGGCATCGTGACGGCCTTGGAAGCCAGCGAGGGTCTACTGTTTGAGGCTGAGGATTGGGACCACCACTACCATTGATGTGTCCTCTACTACTCTACCCCACAGCCCAGCACTGCCCATCCTCCCCCCCTCCACGCACACCCCCTCCAGTCCCCCCCCGCTTGCTCCTCCTGGCCCTCTGATCACACAAGACCCACGATCCCTCCCACCTCCTCCTCCACCACCTCCTCCCCGTCCGCTCCGCAGCCCTGCCCTCCAAGCCTTTCCTCAGCCTCAGGTCCCTGTCCAATGAAATGATGGTTGCCCCTCCTTCTTCTGCCGGACGCCACCGCCACCACCTGATGAAGACGTTCGTCAAGTCTCTCTCCACGGACAACACCAGGCCCGACCACCAGGAGGCGCCCTCACCACCATCTCTCCCAGCAGCGCCCACCTCCAGACTCCGCGTCAACAACCTGCAGCTCTTCAAGCAGTTGGGCCAGCCGATGGGCTCCACCACGTCTGGGGGTGGTGATTCCAAGACGGCCCCCTCTCACCCTCACCTCCCCGGCCGACGGGAGGTGTTTCTTCAAGGTGCAAGAGATGGAGGCCAGGATCGAGGATATAGGAGGCGTTTGTCGGAGGTCATGTGAGCCAATGCAGCTGTTCAGTAAGTTCATGGGCGACGAGGCTGGAGGCGGAGCCGAGGGAGGGGTACAGGAGGGGGTGCCTCTGCTACCCACCGCTCCTCCCTCAGCGCCACGGAGCTCACCAACCTGGCAGGCCTCAATGGGCACGCAGGAGAGCAACAACAACTACAGCATCAAAGAGGAGGGGGGCAAACTCTGAAGGAGAGGAGGAAGAGGAGACCTACTGGTGAAGCCTCAGCAGACACTATCTTCCTCTCCTCCAGCCAAGTCCTCCAGGACCTCCAGGGTCTCCTCCCTCCTCCTCTCCCCAGGTCCTCCTCCCTCGCCCTGGGTCACTGCTCCATGTCGGCCCTAGTCCGCCTGGAGGACGAGGGAGTTCTGTGAGCTCTACAGTGAAGGCTTTGAGCTCTGTACTGACACTGAGACACCGGACGGGGAGCGGCCCGGGTCCCTGCAGATCCAAACGGGAAGCACGGGCGTCTGCAGTGAAGCCGAGTCCACGAAGAGGAGGAAGACTTACCAAACGTGCCCATCACTGGCCTCCTCTTCTTCACGTGTCTAGTCTACAGTTACCTGGTATTTCCCCCTGCCACCCTATTTGTGTGCGGTGGTGCAGGGGTGGCAGCAGGGTTCATGCTGGCTATACTGGTGGTGTGGCTGTCGGCTCCGGAGGTCTCCAGCTGCAGTGGGACCAGGCAGGGCAGACGAAGGGGGGAGCAGTGGAACGTGGCCCAGCTGGATATCAAAGAACCTGGAATCTTTAAGGTAGGTCACTGTGTTAGCTGTTTAGTACTAAGTATTTAGAAATTGAAATTAGTGCCAAAACAATTGGTAAAAAACTGTAAAGGTGCATTAGTATAAGACTGGAACAAAAGCCTGCTCTACTCTCCAGAACCAGAGTTTGTGACTGAACACTGTCCTATGTTTCACAGCCTATCCCTGTATTTTCTGTATAAGATTATGACATAGAAAGCTCTCTACCCAAGAGGATAGATAATAGATTTATAAATGCAACAATAAAGATATTGTCATGGATAGGAATACTTTTCTGTTGTGCAACGACCAAGGTATATTTAAGGCAGATCACATAGAAAGGAGCCTGACATCTTAGATAGGCTGTGTCCTTCCCCTAGTAGTACCTGTCATCACTGTGGACAGACAGCCTGACATCTTAGATAGGCTGTGTCCTTCCCCTAGTAGTACCTGTCATCACTGTGGACAGACAGCCTGACATCTTAGATAGGCTGTGTCCTTCCCCTAGTAGTACCTGTCACCACTGTGGACAGACAGCCTGACATCTTAGATAGGCTGTGTCCTTCCCCTACCTGTCATCACTGTGGACAGACAGCCTGACATCTTAGATAGGCTGTGTCCTTCCCCAGTACCTGTCATCACTGTGGACAGACAGCCTGACATCTTAGATAGGCTGTGTCCTTCCCTGTCTAGTAGTACCTGTCATCACTGTGGACAGACAGCCTGACATCTTAGATAGGCTGTGTCCTTCCCCTAGTAGTACCTGTCATCACTGTGGACAGACAGCCTGACATCTTAGATAGGCTGTGTCCTTCCCCTAGTAGTACCTGTCATCACTGTGGACAGACAGCCTGACATCTTAGATAGGCTGTGTCCTTCCCCTAGTAGTACCTGTCAGTCACTGTGGACAGACAGCCTGACATCTTAGATAGGCTGTGTCCTTCCCCTAGTAGTACCTGTCATCACTGTGGACAGACAGCCTGACATCTTAGATAGGCTGTGTCCTTCCCCTAGTAGTACCTGTCATCACTGTGGACAGACAGCCTGACATCTTAGATAGGCTGTGTCCTTCCCCTAGTAGTACCTGTCATCACTGTGGACAGACAGCCTGACATCTTAGATAGGCTGTGTCCTTCCCCTAGTAGTACCTGTCATCACTGTGGACAGACAGCCTGACATCTTAGATAGGCTGTGTCCTTCCCCTAGTAGTACCTGTCATCACTGTGGACAGACAGCCTGACATCTTAGATAGGCTGTGTCCTTCCCCTAGTAGTACCTGTCATCACTGTGGACAGACAGCCTGACATCTTAGATAGGCTGTGTCCTTCCCCTAGTAGTACCTGTCATCACTGTAGCCTGACATCAGGCTGTGTCCTTCCCACTGTGGACAGACAGCCTGACATCTTAGATAGGCTGTGTCCTTCCCCTAGTAGTACCTGTCATCACTGTGGACAGACAGCCTGACATCTTAGATAGGCTGTGTCCTTCCCCTAGTAGTACCTGTCATCACTGTGGACAGACAGCCTGACATCTTAGATAGGCTGTGTCCTTCCCCTAGTAGTACCTGTCATCACTGTGGACAGACAGCCTGACATCTTAGATAGGCTGTGTCCTTCCCCTAGTAGTACCTGTCATCACTGTGGACAGACAGCCTGACATCTTAGATAGGCTGTGTACCTTCCCACTGTAGTAGTACCTGTCATCACTGTGGACAGACAGCCTGACATCTTAGATAGGCTGTGTCCTTCCCCTAGTAGTACCTGTCATCACTGTGGACAGACAGCCTGACATCTTAGATAGGCTGTGTCCTTCCCCTAGTAGTACCTGTCATCACTGTGGACAGACAGCCTGACATCTTAGATAGGCTGTGTCCTTCCCCTAGTAGTACCTGTCATCACTGTGGACAGACAGCCTGACATCTTAGATAGGCTGTAGTACCTCATCACTGTGGACAGACAGCCTGACATCTTAGATAGGCCCTAGTAGTACCTGTCATCACTGTGGACAGACAGCCTGACATCTTAGATAGGCTGTGTCCTTCCCCTAGTAGTACCTGTCATCACTGTGGACAGACAGCCTGACATCTTAGATAGGCTGTGTCCTTCCCCTAGTAGTACCTGTCACCACTGTGGACAGACAGCCTGACATCTTAGATAGGCTGTGTCCTTCCCCTAGTAGTACCTGTCACCACTGTGGACAGACAGCCTGACATCTTAGATAGGCTGTGTCCTTCCTAGTAGTACCTGTCATCACTGTGGACAGACAGCCTGACATCTTAGATAGGCTGTGTCCTTCCCCTAGTAGTACCTGTCATCACTGTGGACAGACAGCCTGACATCTTAGATAGGCTGTGTCCTTCCCTAGTAGTACCTGTCATCACTGTGGACAGACAGCCTGACATCTTAGATAGGCTGTGTCCTTCCCCTAGTAGTACCTGTCACCACTGTGGACAGACAGCCTGACATCTTAGATAGGCTGTGTCCTTCCCCTAGTAGTACCTGTCACCACTGCTGGACAGACAGCCTGACATCTTAGATAGGCTGTGTCCTTCCCTAGTAGTACCTGTCATCACTGTGGACAGACAGCCTGACATCTTAGATAGGCTGTGTCCTTCCCCTAAGTAGTACCTGTCATCACTGTGGACAGAC
>NW_025751886.1:0-14034 GCF_021184085.1 Oncorhynchus gorbuscha | reverse complement strand
AAAGGGCCCTACTGCCTCACTCATATAGGGGACGGGGCCCTACTGCCTCGCTTATATAGGGACGGGCCCCACGGCTCTACAGGGACGGGGCCCTAACGGCCTCACTATATAGGGACGGGGCCTCATTGTCTCACCTCCCCATATAGGGGACGGGCCCTACTGCCTCACTATATAGGGGACGGGCCCTACTGCCTCACTATATAGGGGACGGGCCCTACTGCCTCACTATATAGGGGACGGGCCCTACTGCCTCCCCATATGGGACGGGCCCCTTACGGCCCTCACTCATATAGGGACGGGCCCTACTGCCTCCCCATATAGGGGACGGGCCCTACTGCCTCACTATATAGGGAAAGGGCCCCACGGCCTCACTATATAGGGACGGGCCCTACCGGGCCCCATATAGGGGACGGGCCCCACGGCCTCACTATATAGGGACGGGCCCTCACTATATAGGGAAAGGGCCCTACTGCCTCCCCATATATAGGGACGGGGCCCTACTGTCTCACTATATAGGGAAAGGGCCCTACTGCCTCACCATATAGGAAAGGGCCCTACTGCCTCACTATATAGGGACAGGGCCCTACTGCCTCACTCATATAGGGACGGGGCTCTACTGCCTCCCCATATAGGGGACGGGCCCCATGGCCTCCCATATAGGGGACGGGGCCCTACTGCCTCCCCATATAGGGGACGGGCCCTACTGCCTCACATATAGGGGAAAGGGCCCCACGGCCTCACTATATAGGGACGGGCCCTACTGCCTCACTATATAGGGGAAAGGGCCCTACGGCCTCACTATATAGGGGACAGGGCCCTACTGCCTCACTATATAGGGGACGGGCCCTACTGCCTCCCATATAGGGGACGGGGGGCCCTACTGCCTCACTATAGGGACGGGGCCCTACTGCCTCACTATATAGGGGACGGGGCCCTACGGCCTCACTATATAGGGACGGGACCCTACTGCCTCCCCATATAGGGGACGGGGCCCTACTGCCTCACTATATAGGGGACGGGGCCCTACTGCCTCCCCATATAGGGGACGGGGCCCTACGGCCTCCCTATATAGGGGACGGGCCCCCACGGCCTCACTATATAGGGACGGGCCCCTACTGCCTCCCCATATAGGGAAGGGCCCTACTGCCTCACTATATAGGGACGGGCCCTACTGCCTCACTATATAGGGGAAGGGCCCTACTGCCTCCCCATATAGGGAGGGGGCCCTACGGCCTCACCATATAGGGGACGGGGCCCTACTGCCTCACTATATAGGGGAAAGTGCCCTACGGCCTCACTATAGGGAACGGGCCCTACTGCCTCACTATATAGGGGAAAGGGCCCTACTGCCTCACTATATAGGGGACGGGGCCCTACGGCCTCACTATATAGGGACGGGGCCCTACTGCCTCCCCATATAGGGGACGGGCCCTACTGCCTCACTATATAGGGGACGGGCCCTACTGCCTCACTATATAGGGGACGGGGCCCTACTGCCTCACTATATAGGGGACGGGACCCTACTGCCTCCCCATATAGGGGACGGGGCCCTACGGCCTCACTATATAGGGGACGGGGCCCCTACTGCCTCCCCATATAGGGGACGGGGCCCTACGGCCTCACTATATAGGGGGACGGGGCCCTACGGCCTCACTATATAGGGGACGGGGCCCTACTGCCTCCCATATAGGGGAAAGGGCCCTACGGCCTCACTATATAGGGACGGGGCCCTACTGCCTCTCACTATATAGGGGAAAGGGCCCTACTGCCTCACTATATAGGGGACAGGGCCCTACTGCCTCACTATATAGGGGACGGGGCTCTACTGCCTCCCCATATAGGGGACGGGGCCCTACTGCCTCCCCATATAGGGGACGGGGCCTTACTGCCTCACTATATAGGGGAAAGGGCCCTACGGCCTCACTATATAGGGGACGGGGCCCTACTGCCTCACTATATAGGGGACGGGGCCCTACTGCCTCCCCATATAGGGGACGGGGCCCTACGGCCTCACTATATAGGGGACGGGGCCCTACTGCCTCACTATATAGGGGACGGGGCCCTACTGCCTCACTATATAGGGGACGGGGCCCTACTGCCTCACTACATAGGGGACGGGGCCCTACTGCCTCACTACATAGGGGACGGGGCCCTACTGCCTCACTATATAGGGGACGGGGCCCTACTGCCTCACTATATAGGGGACGGGGCTCTACTGCCTCCCCATATAGGGGACGGGGCCCTACTGCCTCACTATATAGGGGAAGGGGCCCTACTGCCTCCCCATATAGGGGAAGGGGCCCTACTGCCTAGCTATATAGGGGACGGGGCCCTACTGCCTCCACATATAGGGGACGGGGCCCTACTGCCTCACTATATAGGGGACGGGGCCCTACTGCCTCACTATATAGGGGACGGGGCCCTACTGCCTCACTATATAGGGGACGGGGCCCTACTGCCTCCCCATATAGGGGACGGGGCCCTACTGCCTACCTACATAGGGGACGGGGCCCTACTGCCTCACTATATAGGGGACGGGGCCCTACTGCCTCCCCAAATAGGGGACGGGGCCCTACTGCCTCACTATATAGGGGACGGGGCTCTACTGCCTCCCCATATAGGGCATGGGCCCTACTGCCTCACTATATAGGGGACGGGGCCCTACTGCCTCCCCATATAGGGGACGGGGCCCTACTGCCTCCCCATATAGGGGACGGGGCCCTACTGCCTCCCCATATAGGGGGCCGGGGCCCTACTGCCTCCCCATATAGGGGGCGGGGCCCTACTGCCTCCCCATATAGGGACGGGGCCCTACTGCCTCCCATATAGGGGACGGGGCTCTACTGCCTCCCCATATAGGGGACGGGGCCCTACTGCCTCACTATATAGGGGAAGAGGCTCTACTGCCTCCCCATATAGGGGACGGGGCCCTACTGCCTCCAGGAAATAGGGCACGGGGCTCTACTGCCTCCCCAAATAGGGGAGCCACTAGGGCAGAAACAGGAGATCGACTAGTGGCAACTGGAAATAGCTGTCTCACTACAGAAACAGGAAATAGGGCAAGAGCCAATAGGGCAAGAGCCAATAGGGCAAGAGGAAATAGGGCAAGAGGAAATAGGGCTAGAGCCAATAGGGCAAGAGGAAATAGGGCAAGAGCCAATAGGGCAAGAGGAAATAGGGCAAGAGCCAATAGGGCTAGAGCCAATAGGGCAAGAGGAAATAGGGCTAGAGCCAATAGGGCAAGAGGAAATAGGGCTAGAGCCAATAGGGCAAGAGGAAATAGGGCTAGAGCCAATAGGGCAAGAGGAAATAGGGCAAGAGGAAATAGGCTGCTCTGGCTCAGACAAGGCTTTCTTCCTTTACACAGATAGAGCCTCAGTCAATACAACAACACACAATAAACAATAATAATAACAACAACAACACACAATAAACAACAATAATAACAACAACACACAATAAACAACACACAACAAACAATAATAATAACAACAACACAAAATAAACACACAATAAACAACAACAACAATAATAATAATAAACAACACACATCCCGACCTGCTGACACGTGTCATAGAGGTCCTCCAGAGTGTGTCCGTTGACCAGTTTAAAATGGCGTCTGAGAATGCCGAGGTTCTGCTGTTTGGTCCGGCCCTCCTCCAGCTCCCTCTCCTCCACCTGGCTCCCCTTCTCGTGGGTCACACGGTACGGCACCACGCGCTGGCCGGAGGGGTGAACCGCAACGCCGGCCGAGACCGCCGCCGATACCTCTGGGAGGAAACGGGAAGGGTTGCCGTGGAGAATGGCGAGGGTGTTGTTAGGGGGAAAGTGGTATCCCGCGGCGTCGGTTGGGTTGTCGCGACGATTGTGGTCGAGACGCCAGAGGAAGGCGAAGTCTTGCGGGTCGGTCTGGGAGGAACGATCTGTGTCGGCCAATGATGGAGGAGGGGAGGGGCGGTGGGGGTTAGGGTTAAGGTCAGGGTTGAGATTAGGGTAGAGGTCAGGTTGGAGGTTAGGTTTGAGGTTAGGGTTGAGATCGAGGTTAGGGTTAAGGACAGGGTCGAGGTTAGGGTTGAGATCGAGGTTAGGGTTAAGGACAGGGTCGAGGTTAGGGTTAAGGTCAGGGTTGAGGTCAGGTTTGAGGTTAGGGGGTTAAGGTCAGAGTGGAGATTAGGGTCGAGGTCAGAGTGGAGATTAGGGTCGAGGTCAGAGTGGAGATTAGTGGGTCGAGGTCAGAGTGGAGATTAGGGTCGAGGTCAGAGGAGATTAGGGTCGAGGTCAGAGTGGAGATTAGGGTCGAGGTCAGGGTCGAGTCAGAGGAGATTAGGGTCGAGGTCAGAGTGGAGATTAGAGGTCAGAGTGGAGATTAGGTCGAGGTCAGAGTGGAGGGTCGAGGTCAGAGTGGAGATTAGGGTCGAGGTCAGAGTGGAGATTAGGGGCAGAGTCAGAGGTCAGAGATTAGGGTCGAGGTCAGAGTCGAGATTAGGGCAAGGTCAGAGTTAGATTCGAGGTTGAGGTCAGAGTCTGTCTGTGGTTTGGGGGAGGGAGGGGTGTTGTTTGTGAAGGTGAGCGCCAGCTTGCACTGTTTCTCAGCCCTGCAACTCTGCCTCCGCTCCTCACTGCCCCCACCAAGATGGCCGACTTCACCTTCCATCCTGGTCTCACTAGCGTCAGTACACTGACTGCCTCTACCAAGATGGCCGACTTCACCTTCCATCCCGGTCTCACTAGCGTCAGTACACTGACTGCCTCTACCAAGATGGCCGACTTCACCTTCCACCCTGGTCTCACTAGCGTCAGTACACTGACTGCCTCTACCAAGATGGCCGACTTCACCTTCCACCCTGGTCTCACTAGTGTCAGTGCACTGACTGACCTCACCAACATGGCTGCATTCACCAGCTTCCACACTGCCCTCACCAATATGGCTGTCACTATCAGTACACTGACTGACCTTACCAATATGGCTTCCTCCTACCTCCAACAAGTCTTTCTCAACTAAACCCTGAGTCCCCCCCTCTCCGGCGGCCTGAATGGTCTCTCCCTCCCTCTGCTCCACGGTGTTGGATCCAACCACCTGGGTTGAGTTAGGGTTAGCCGACACACAGTCAGGTAATTCCTCCCGACTCAGGACTCGGTCTTTATCCGCCTCCCCTCTCCTCCCTCCTGCATCACCCCTCTCTCCTCCTGCCTCACCCCTTTCTCCTCCTGCCACACCCCTCTCCTCCTTCTCCAAGTGAACGGTCTGAGCTAAGGGAGGGGACGGGGGGGGCAGGTGGGCAGGGGAAGGAGTCAACACCCGCCTGTAAGAGCTCTAGAAGCTTCTGGAACTCTGTGACATGAGGCCCGCGACCAGGATGCCCTTCTGATTGGCTGCCTCTGGGATCTGCCTCCTCCCCCTCACCACCTCCCTCTTTCTCCCTCCCAGGGCGCTCCCATTCCTTCCTCCTACTCCTCCTCTTCTTTGCTCCAGTCCCTCCTCTGGAAGGCCAGTCTCCAACAAACTCCAACAACTCAGGCCTCACCCTCTCCCCATCCTCTCCCCCATCCCTCACCCTCTCTCCCCCATCCCTCACCCTCTCTCCCCATCCCTCACCCTCTCTCCCACATCCCACACCTGCTCTCCCCCATCACCCATTTCTCCCACCAACTTCCCTCCTCCATCCTCTCTCTCCATCCCCTCGCTCATCGATTGGCTAGCGTCCTTCACTATGACAGCAGGCTCCAGCCTATCAGAGTCCGTCTTCCTAGTTCTACTCCTCCTCTCTTTCCTCACCCTCTGACCAATCGACTCGGAGAAAGCCACGGGCCTCTCGTCGTCACCATGGAGATCTGCACTAAACACAGACTCCACCAGACAATGGGGAATTCCTGTCTCTCCCTCTTCCTCCCCCCTGTTCCCCTCGTCGTCTGGTTGCCACGGAGCTTCCGGTTCAGAGGCCACCGCTCCTAAATCAAGAATATCCTCCTCATCCAGAATTTTAGAATTGTCCAGAATCACACATTTTTCCGAGGCCTTTCCACTGAGGGAGAGAAACTCTGTGGACCCGTGGGCAGAGCTGTGACCCGGGGTTATGGCTCTCCCGGAGCGGCCGGCCGACGACACGTCGGGAAGCGAGAGCTGGGGGCAGGACCTCTCAGAGCCCTGGACCAATCGCTGCTCTCCTACCAGGTCGCGGCGGGCCTTGTCTGAGGACTTGGACCTATCAGGAGAAAGAGAGACAGAGACAGAGACAGAGATCACCCTTTCATTGTTACTTCAATTCAAGGGATCTATTGTGATGCAGCCTGAAACTAACCTTAGTCCTGGCCCTAACCCTGGGCCCTAACCCTATCCCTGACCCTATCCCTGGGCCCTAACCCTATCCCTGGGCCCTAACCCTATCCCTATCCCTATCCCTGGGCCCTATCCCTGATCCTGACCCTATCCCTGATCCCTGACCCTATCCCTGATCCTATCCCTGATCCCTGACCCTATCCCTGATCCCTGACCCTGATCCTATCCCTGATCCTATCCCTGACCCTATCCCAGATCCCTGACCCTGATCCTATCCCTGATCCTATCCCTGATCCTATCCCTGATCTTATCCCTGACCCCTGACCCTATCCCTGATCCTATCCCTGATCTTATCGCTGATCTTATCCCTGATCCTCTCCCTGACCCTATCCCTATCCCTGATCCTATCCCTGATCCCTGACCCTATCCCTATCCTCGACCCTATCCCTGATCCTATCCCTGATCCTATCCCTATCCCTGATCATATCCCCTGACCCCAGCCCTGACCCTATCCCTGATCCCTGACCCTATCCCTGATCCCCGACCCTATCCCCGGATCCTATCCCCTGATCCTATCCTGACCCTGGGCCCTGACCCTATCCCTGATCCTCCCCTGACCCTATCCCTGATCCTATCCCTGACCCTATCCCTGATCCTATCCTATCCCCTGACCTAACCCTGACCCCCTGACCCTATCCTATCCTGGGGCCCTGACCCTATCCCTGATCCTATCCCTGATCCTATCCCTGCCCCCCTATCCCTGATCCTGACCCTATCCCTGATCCTATCCCTGACCCTATCCCTGATCCTATCCCTGACCCTGATCCCTATCCCTGACCCTATCCCTGACCCTATCCCTGACCCTATCCTGACCCTATCCCTGACCCTATCCCTGACCCTGGGCCCTGACCCTATCCCTGATCCTATCCCTGACCCTATCCCCGATCCTAACCCTGACCCAGCCCCGACCCTATCCCCGACCCTATCCCCGATCCTAACCCTGACCCTATCCCTGATCCCTATCCTTGATCCTATCCCCTGTCCTCCTGTTGGCCCTGGATCCTATCCCTGGGCCCTGACCCTATCCCTGATCCTATCCCTGGCCCTATCCCTGGCCCTATCCCTGACCCTATCCCTGACCCTAGTCTGATCCTATTGAGGAAACCTGATCCTATCCCTGACCCCATCCCTGACCCTATCCCTGATCCTATCCCTGATCCTATCCCTGACCCTATCCTGATCCTCATTTGACCCCTCCTGATGATTCTGGGTGGATCCTATCCTTGCCTCCTGACCCTGGGGATCCTATCTTGTATTGGCCTCCTGTCTCCTGTTGGGGGGTAGTTTGAGCCATCCTGATGGGGTGGACGGGCTAGCCTCCTGATGGGGGGGCTAGCCTCCTGATGGGGTGGGCTAGCCTCCTGATGGGGTGGGCTAGCCTCCTGATGGGGGTAGTTTGGCCTCCTGATGGGATGGGCTAGCCTCCTGATGGGGGGTAGTTTGGCCTCCTGATGGGGTGGGCTAGCCTCCTGATGGGGGGGGTAGTTTGGCCTCCTGATGGGGTGTGGTTTGGCCTCCTGATGGGTGGGTTTGGCCTCCTGATGGGGGTAGTTTGGCCTCCTGATGGGGTAGGGGCCTCCTGATGGGGGGTAGTTGGCCTCCTGATGGGGGGTAGTTTGGCCTCCTGATGGGGGGTAGTTTGGCCTCCTGATGGGGGTAGTTTGGCCTCCTGATGGGGTGGGCTAGCCTCCTGATGGGGTGGGCTAGCCTCCTGATGGGGGGGGTAGTTGGGCCTCCTGATGGGGGGTGGCTTGGCCTCCTGATGGGGGTGGTTTGGCCTCCTGATGGGGGGTAGTTTGGCCTCCTGATGGGGGGTGGTTTGGCCTCCTGATGGGGGTAGTTTGGCCTCCTGATGGGGTGGGCTTGGGTCCTCTCCTGATGGGGGTAGTTTGGCCTCCTGATGGGGGTAGTTTGGCCTCCTGATGGGGGTGGGCTGGCCTCCTGATGGGGGGGGGATGGGGGGGTAGTTTGGCCTCCTGATGGGGGGTGGTTTGGCCTCCTGATGGGGTGGGCTTGGGTCCTGTTGGGGGGTAGTTTGGCCTCCTGATGGGGTGGGTTTGGCCTCCTGATGGGGGGTAGTTTGGCCTCCTGATGGGGTGGGCTTGGGTCCTGTTGGGGGGGTAGTTTGGCCTCCTGATGGGGTGGGCTTGGGTCCTGTTGGGGGGTAGTTTGGCCTCCTGGATGGGGTGGGCTTGGGTCCTGTTGGGGGGGGGGCCTCCTGATGGGGTTTGGTCCTGTTGGGGGGTAGTTTGTGGCCTCCTGGTGGGGTGTGCTTGGGTCCTGTTGGGAGTAGTTTGGCGTCGTGATGGGGGTCGTGTTGGGTCATAATGGGGGGGTAGTTTGGGGTGAGAGCTCCCCATGATGGAGTGAATGGTCACGTGACGATCATAATTTTCCATCATCCAACGGATCTTCTCTGCTTTAACACTGTGCCTAGTACGTCTAGAGAGAGAAAGGAGAGGGGGAGAGAGAGGGAGGAGAGAGGGGAGGAGAGGAGAGAGGGGAGAGAGGAAGGAGGAGGGGAGAGAGGAAGAGGAAGAGAGGAGGGAGAGAGAGGAAGAGAGAGGAGAGGGAGAGAGGGGAGAGAGAGTTGGAGGGAGAGGAGGGGGAGAGGGGGAGAGAGGGAGGGAGAGGAAGAGAGGATGGGGGAGAGGGGGGGTAGAGGAGAAGAGGGAGAGGAAGAGAGGAGGGGGAGAGTTGGGGAGGGGAGAGGGGGAGAGGAAGAGAGGATGGGGAGAGGAAGAGGAGGGGGAAGAGAGGATGGGGGAGAGGGAGAGAGGGAGGGGGAGAGGAGGGGAGAGAAGATGGGGGGAGAGGAGGGGGAGAGAGGGAGAGAAAGAGGAGGGAGGGAGTGAAAGAGGGAGAGAAAGAGGGGAGAGGAGGGGGAGAGAGAGAGGGGGAGGGGAGATAAAGAGGAGGGAGGGAGTGAAAGAGGGGAGAGAGAGGGGAGAGGAGGAGGGAGTGAAAGAGGGGAGAGGGAGAGAGAAAGGGAGGAGAGGGAGAGGGGAGAGAGAGAGGAGGGGTTATCCATTTAGTTTTTCATTATGACTTCAATTCAAATTAATTTGTAATAACTTTATTAGTGGTTTGTTTACATTAAATCAAAGTCTATCCTATCATAATAACTTTATTGGTAATTTACATCAATTCAAAGTATATGGTAATATATGTTGTTCGGGATGTGTATGAGGAAGTGAATTCAGATGACCAGCATGCATCTGTTCAGAAACTAACTGTGAGAACTTTCAGAGTCTTCTGGATTGATGATGAACTGAAACATGTTACAGGTCAAAGATATGATGACCAGCATGCACCTGTTCAGAAACTGACAGGTCAAAGATATGATGACTAGCAAGCACCTGTTCAGAAACAGTGAGAACTGAAGCTAATGGGGATCCAAATAAACAAATAACTTTATTGGTACCTCTCCAGGTGTTTTGTAATAACTTTATTGGTACCTCTCCAGGTGTTTTGTAATAACTTTATTGGTACCTCTCCAGGTGTTTTGTAATAACTTTATTGGTACCTCTCCAGGTGTTTCGTAATAACTTTATTGGTACCTCTCCAGGTGTTTTGTAATAACTTTATTGGTACCTCTCCAGGTGTTTTGTAATATGTGGTACCTCTCCAGGTGTTTTGGTAATAACTTTTTTGGTACCTCTCCAGGTGTTTTGTAATAACTTTATTGGTACCTCTCCAGGTGTTTTAATAACTTTATTGGTACCTCTCCAGGTGTTTTGTAATAACTTTATTGGTACCTCTCCAGGGTGTAATAACTTTATTGGTACCTCTCAGGAATAATAACTTTATTGGTACCTCTCCAGGTGTTTTGTAATAACTTTATTGGTACCTCTCCACCTTTATTGGTACCTCCAGTTCCCTGGGTTTGTTCTTCCACCAGGTACCAGGCCCCGGAACAAAACCTTGTAGTTGTGCCTCAGAGCCTGTAGGGACACACAGCACATCCTACCATTAGACTGTGTGTGTGTGTGTGTGTGTGTGTGTGTGTGTGTGTGTGTGTGTGTGTGTGTGTGTGTGTGTGTGTGTGTGTGTGTGTGTGTGTGTGTGTAATGTGTGTGTCGTGTATGTGTGTGTGTATAGGTGTAATGTGTGTCTAGGTGTGTGTGTGTCCAGGTGTGTGTGTCTCTAGTGTGTGTGTGTGTAGGTATGTGGGTGTAGATGTGTGTCTAGGTGTGTGTGTGTGTGTGTGTGTAGGTATGTGGGTGTAGATGTGTGTCTAGGTGTGTGTGTGTTTATGTTCACATTAAAGAAAGAAGAGAGAGAGAGACAGACCATAGTGACGTAGGGTTTCATCTCCCAGCTCTGCATGTTGGTGTTGTCAATAATAACAGGAGAGAAAGAGGCCTCCATCACTTCCTGGGCTGAGGACACATCAACACCATGTTATTCAATGGGAAACAGAGACCATTTACATGGTTAGGGTGTAGGGGTTAGGGTGCAGGGGTTAGGGTGTAGGGGCAGGGTGTCAGGGGTTAGTTAGGGTGCAGGGGTTAGGGGTGTAGGGGGTTAGGGGGTAGGGTCAGGCGTTAGGAGTGTAGGGGTTAGTTAGGGTGCAGGGGTTAGTTAAGGTGTAAAAGGGTTAGTTAGGGTGTAGGGCGTTAGGTGAATTAGAAATAGGCGCAGGGTTAGTTAGGTGTAGGGGTTAGTTAGGGTGTAGGGGTTAGTTAGTGTAAGTTAGTTAGGTGTAGGGGTTAGTTAGGTGTAGGGGTTAGTTAGGGTGTATGGTTAGTTAGGGTGCAGGGTTAGTTAGGTGTATGGTTAGTTAGGGTGTAGGGTTAGTTAGGGTGTAGGGGTTAGTTAGGGTGTATGGTTAGTTAGGGTGTAGGGATTAGTTAGGGTGCAGGAGTTAGTTAGGGTGTAGGGATTTAGGGTCCCAAAGCTGAGGGTCAGGCTGTATGGGTTAGGGTCCCCTAAAGCTGGGGGTTGGGTTAGGGGTTAGGGTCCCCCTAAAGCTGAGGGTTGGGGCTGTAGGGTTTAGGGTCCCCTAAAGCTGAGGGGTCAGGCTAGCATGGGTTTGGGTCCCCTAAAGCTGAGGGGTTAGGCTGTAGGAGTTAGGGTCCCCTAAAGCTGAGGGGTTAGGGTGTAGGGGTTAGGGTCCCCTAAAGCTGAGGGGTTAGGGTGTAGGGGTTAGGGTGTTAGGCTATCAGGAGTTAAAGTCCCCTTTGAGAAGGATTAAACTATGAGGGTTAAGTGTAGGAGTTAGGAGTGTAGAGTTAAGGTATAGGGATTAGGAGTGTGAGGTTAGGGTGTAAAGGGTTAAGTGTAGAGGTTAAGTGTAAGAGATTAAGTGTAAACTGTAAGGAATTGAGTGTAAAGGGTTGAGTGTAAACTGTAAGAGTTAGAGCTTAAGCAAGGAAGTTAGGAGTGTGAGAGTTAGTAAGGTTAAGGTGTTAAGGTATAGAGTAAGGAAATAAAGAAGTAAGGAAGTAGGAGTTAAGATAGGGGTTAGAATATAGGGATTAAGTGTAGGGTTAAGTGTAAAGGGTTAAGTGTAGTTAGAGTGTGAATTAGGAGTGTAGGGGTTAGGGTGTAGTTAGGGTGTAGTGGTGTAGGGGTGTAGGGTAGGGTGTAGGGTTAGGGTGTAGGGGTTAGGGTGTAGGGGTTAGGTAGGCTGTAGGGGTTAGGTGTAGGGGTTAGGGTGTAGGGGTTAGGGTGTAGGGTTAGGGTGTAGGGGTAGGTGTAGGGGTTAGGGTGTAGGTGTAGGGGTTAGGGTGTAGGGGTTAGGGTGTAGGGGTTAGGTAGTAGGTTAGGGTGTAGGGCAGTTAGGGTGTAGGGTTAGGTGTAGGGGTTAGGTGTAGGGGTTAGGTGTAGTAGTGCAGGGTTAGGGTGTAGTTAGGCTGTAGGGGTTAGGGTGTAGTTAGGGTATAGGGGTTAGGGTGTAGGGGTTAGGGTGTAGGGTTAGGGTGTAGTTAGGGGTTAGGGTGTAGTTAGGGTGTAGGGGTTAGGGTGTAGGCTGTAGGGGTTAGGGTGTAGGGTGTAGACCTCTAGCGTGGTTCCATTCGTGGGCCTCCCCTAAAGCTGAGGGGTCATAGCGATAGTCCCCATGACGACAGAAATAATCATCCGTGCTCAACACCACCCCATGTGGGTTCTGTTCCAGCATGGCCCTACACACACACACACACACACACACACACACACACACACACACACACACACACACACACACACACACACACACACACACACACACACACACACACACACACACACACACACACACACACACACACACACAGGAATAACACACGCATGCAAGCACACACGATTATTGGTGAGTGTGGTTAACATTATTGTAAACACACACACACACCCATCCAACACCCCGCCCACCCCCTATACACACACACACACCTAACACGCCCCCTTACCGGGCCAGGGTGGACTTGCCGGACCCAGGAGCTCCCCGTAGCAGCACTAGGACACGCCCCTCCAGCCGGAGCCTACCATGTTGCCCAGAGAGGAGGGGTGCTCTGGGGCCAGCAGACACACCCCCTGTCCAAGACCTGGGGACGGTCGCGGCTTGACCGACAGGGCCCTGGGCCAACCAGTGGGAGGCGGGTGTGGCTCGGGTGTGCCAGGAGGAGGGGCTTAGCGCCACAGGGACGATAAATGCCGGCCCCGTTGCCTGATTCCTGCGGACATGTGGCTGGAATTCCGGCGCTCGAGTATTCCAGAACGGTGGGTTGTTGAGTTGCTCTTCTTCTCCTGCGACGCTCGTCTTCGTCCTCGCCCCCCTTACTACGCCACCTGGTGGTACGGTCCGCTCGCCCTCTGGATGAACAGTGAACTGGTCCAGTTTCCTGTATGCCTGGAATGCAGAGGGGCGATCGGCGGCCCCTGGGTCCAAAAGCAGGCTGGGTTTAGTTCCTTCCGTCTCGGATGGCGATGAAGTCAGATGGCTGAAGTCCAGTAATGACCGTTGCCGCTGGTAACCGGCTGCTCCTCCAGAGAAGTTGAGACTCAGGTCAGAGACAGGGGAGTGAGGTCCGCTAGCTTGCCCAGCTGAGAACACCCTGTCTGGGCATGGCTGGTCCCCTGGGAGCCCCCTCCTGGAGGCTGAGGCTCTTGGGCTGGACTGGAGCGGCTGTGGCAGGGCCTGCTGCTGGGCGCCCGGGGGCTGAACGAGGAAGGAGAGGGATGAGACGGATGAGGAAGAGGAGGAGTGAAGATCACTGTGGTCCCTCTCTTCAGCTTCCTGCTGTATGGTAAGATTCTCCAGCTCACGGTCGATCAGAACATCAAATTCTTCTGTCAAGTCAGTGGTCAGGTCCTGGTTATCTTCGCTGCGGAGAGGAAGGGCCCGTCGGGGAGGGGAGAGGGGGACAGCGGACTCCCCGTAGGAGGGTTGGGGTGAAGGTCTGGTTTGGAGGAGTTGTGTTGGGGGCTGAGGAGAGCTGCGGTAAGCTCAAACCCGGAGAGGAGGGGAGGGAGGGGGCCAACACGCTCAGCTGCTACAGACAGCTCCAGGAGAGAATCCATCGCATTCTCAACTACAGGAAGAGACATGGAAGGAGAGAGAAAGAGAGAGAGAGACAGAGAGACAGAGAGAGAGAGAGAGAGAGCAGAGAGAGAGAGAGGTGGCAGGAGAGAGAGAGAGAGAGAGAGAGAGAGAGAGACAGAGAGACAGAGAGAGAGAGACAGAGAGAGAGACAGAGAGAGAGAGAGAGAGAGAG
>NW_025751885.1:0-14039 GCF_021184085.1 Oncorhynchus gorbuscha | reverse complement strand
CCTAGTCTCTCCTGTACAGTCATTGGTCAGGGGCCTAGTCCTCTCCTGTACAGTCATTGGTCAGGGCCTAGTCCCCTCCTGTACAGTCATTGGTCCGGGGCCTAGTCCTCTCCTGTACAGTCATTGGTCCGGGGCCTAATCCTCTCCTGTACAGTCATTGGTCGAACTCCTGTCGGTGCCTGTGACAGTCATTGGTCAGGGCCTAGTCCCCTCCTGTACAGCTCATTGGCCAGGGGCCTAGTCCCCTCCTGTACAGTCATTGGTCAGGGGCCTAGTCCCCTCCTGTACAGTCATTGGTCCGGGGCCTAGTCCCCTCCTGTACAGTCATTGGTCCGGGGCCTAGTCCCCTCCTGTACAGTCATTGGTCCGGGGCCTAGTCCCCTCCTGTACAGTCATTGGTCAGGGGCCTAGTCCCCTCCTGTACAGTCATTGGTCAGGGGCCTAGTCCCCTCCTGTACAGTCATTGGTCAGGGGCCTAGTCCCCTCCTGTACAGTCATTGGTCAGGGGCCTAGTCCCCTCCTGTACAGTCATTGGTCAGGGGCCTAGTCCTCTCCTGTACAGTCATTGGTCAGGGGCCTAGTCCTCTCCTGTACAGTCATTGGTCAGGGGCCTAGTCCCCTCCTGTACAGTCATTGGTCAGGGGCCTAGTCCTCTCCTGTACAGTCATTGGTCAGGGGCCTAGTCCCCTCCTGTACAGTCATTGGTCAGGGGCCTAGTCCCCTCCTGTACAGTCATTGGTCAGGGGCCTAGTCCCCTCCTGTACAGTCATTGGTCAGGGGCCTAGTCCTCTCCTGTACAGTCATTGGTCAGGGACCTAGTCCCCTCCTGTACAGTCATTGGTCAGGGACCTAGTCCCCTCCTGTACAGTCATTGGTCAGGGACCTAGTCCCCTCCTGTACAGTCATTGGTCAGGGACCTAGTCCCCTCCTGTACAGTCATTGGTCAGGGACCTAGTCCCCTCCTCCCTGTTCACCAACGACTGTGTGGCCGGGCACGACTCAACACCATCATTAAGTTCGGAGACAACAAGACGATGAGACAGCCTATAGGGAGGAGGTCAGAGACCTGGCAGTGTGGTGCCAGGTCAACAACCTCAACCTCTCCATCAACGTCAGCAAGACAAAGGAGCTGATCGTGGACTAAAGGAAACGCCCCCATTCATATCGACGGGGCTGTTGTGGAGCGGGTCGAGAGCTTTGATGATCAGCTTCAGATCAGTCTCTGATGTCTTGTATTGATCCGAGGACACACCACTATACTTACCCATGGTTTAATGTCACCATACTGCAAAGCTTTGATGACCATTTTCAGACAGTCTCCGACATCTTGATAGGAAGTCACACCTGTGATGGAAAAGTAGTGATGAAATAAATAAAAAAAACAGCTCAAAAGTTCCACATCCAAGTTGATAAAGGAAGTTGAATTTATTACCATTTTCAAAATGTAAATAAGTAACTGAACAGCGTTTTATTGTTCATAGAACATGTGGAAAAAGTGAAACATTTTCCAAAGTGAAAAGGCTGTTCTCTACTATAACTAAAATGTACTAAAAACTCCACTCACTGTTCCTCATGCGAACCCAGAGCTGTTCTATGAAGTCCAGATCTCCTCTCTCCATCAGAGAGTTGAATATCTCTGTCTCTGATGTTCCCATCTCTGTCTTCACCTTCACTGCCTGGGGGGGGGACCACGACCAATCAGATAAAGCATTATGATGACATGTAATTTCAATTGTTCAACTTGTTCAGTTTTAAATTATACAATAGTCACACCCCTTTGATGGGTAGATGGAGAGATGGGGTAGATGGATGGAGAGATGGATGGAGAGATGGGGTAGATGGATGGAGAGATGGATGGAGAGATGGGGTAGATGGAGAGATGGATGGAGAGATGGGGTAGATGGAGAGATGGGGTAGATGGAGAGATGAATGGATGGAGAGATGGGGTAGGTGGGGAGATGGGGTAGATGGAGAGATGGGGTAGATGGAGAGATGGGGTAGATGGAGAGATGGGGTAGATGGAGAGATGGGGTAGATGGAGAGATGATTGGATGGAGAGATGGGGTAGATGGAGAGATGGGGTGATGGAAGATGGAGTAGATGGAGAGATGGGTGATGGAGAGATGATTGGATGGAGAGATGGGGTAGGTGGAGATGAAATTAGATGGAGAGATGGGGTAGATGAAGATGGGGTAAAGTGGAGAGATGGGGTAGATAGGAGATGGGGTAGATGGAGAGATGGGGTAGATGGAGAGATGGATGGAGAGATGGGGTGTAGATGGAGAGATGGGGTAGATGGAGAGATGGGGTAGATGGAGAATGGGGTAGATAGGGTAGATGGAGAGATGAGGTAGATGGAGAGATGGGGTAGATGGAATGGGGTAGGTAAGAGAGAGATGGGGTAGAGTGAGAAGATAGGGTAGGTGGAGAGAGATGGGGTAGGTGGAGAGATGGGGTAGGTGGAGAGATGGGGTAGGTGGAGAGATGGGGTAGGTGGAGAGATGGGGTAGATGGAGATGGATGGAGATATGGGGTAGGTGGAGATGGGGTAGATGGAGAGATGGGGTAGATGGAGATGGGGTAGATGGAAGAGATGGGGTAGATGGAGAGAGATGGGGTAGGTGGAGAGATGGGTAGATGGCGAGATGGGGGTAGATGGAGAATAGGGTGAAATGGAGAGATGGGGTAGATGGAGAGATGGATGAAAGAGTGGGTAAATGGAGGAATGAAAATAGATGGATAGATGGATGGATAGATGGGGTAGATGGGGAGAGATGGATGGAGAGATGGGGTAGATGGGAAGATGGGGTAGATGGAGAATGGGTAGGTGGAAGATGGATGGAGAGATCGGGTAGGTGGAGGATAGGGTAAGATGGAGAGATGAGGTAGATGGAGGAATGGATAGATGGGGTAGATGAGAGATGGGGTAGATGGAAGATGGATGGATGAAGATAGGGTAGATGGATGGAGAGATGGGATGGATGAGAGATGGATGGAGAATGAGTAGAATGGAGAGAATGGATGAGGAAATGGGAGATTCTAGATGGAGAGATGGGTTAGATGGAGAGATGGGGTAGGTGGAGAGATGGGGTAGGTGGAGAGATGGGGTAGGTGGAGAGATGGGGTAGGTGGAGAGATGGGGTAGGTGGAGAGATGGGGTAGGTGGAGAGATGGATGGAGAGATGGGGTAGGTGGAGAGATGGGGTAGATGGAGAGATGGGGTAGGTGGAGAGATGGATGGAGAGATGGAGTAGGTGGAGAGATGGGGTAGATGGAGAGATGGGGTAGATGGAGAGATGGGGTAGGTGGAGAGATGGGGTAGATGGAGAGATGGAGAGTAGAGTGAGAGAGATGGATGGAGAGATGGGGTAGATGGAGAGATGGGGTAGATGGAGAGATGGGGTAGGTGGAGAGATGGGGTAGGTGGAGAGATGGGGTAGGTGGAGAGATGGGGTAGGTGGAGAGATGGGGTAGATGGAGAGATGGGGTAGGTGGAGAGATGGATGGAGAGATGGGGTAGGTGGAGAGATGGGGTAGATGGAGAGATGGGGTAGATGGAGAGATGGATGGAGAGATGGGTAGGTGGAGAGATGGGGTAGATGGAGAGATGGGGTAGATGGAGAGATGGGGTAGGTGGAGAGATGGATGGAGAGATGGGGTAGATGGAGAGATGGGGTAGGTGGAGAGATGGATGGAGAGATGGGGTAGATGGAGAGATGGGGGTAGGTGGAGAGATGGGGTAGGTGGAGAGATGGGGTAGGTGGAGAGATGGGGTAGGTGGAGAGATGGGGTAGGTGGAGAGATGGGGTAGATGGAGAGATGGGGTAGATGGAGAGATGGAGAGATGGGGTAGGTGGAGAGATGGATGGAGAGATGGGGTAGGTGGAGAGATGGGGTAGATGGAGAGATGGGGTAGATGGAGAGATGGGGTAGATGGAGAGATGGAGTAGATGGAGAGATGGAGAGAATGGGGTAGATGGAGAGATGGAGTAGATGGAGAGATGGAGGTAGATGGATAGATGGGGTAGATGGAGAGATGGATGGAGAGATGGGGTAGATGGAGAGATGGAATGGATGAGAGAGATGGATGGAGAGATGCGTAGATGGAGAGATGGATGGAGAGATGGGGTAGATGGAGAGATAATGGATGGAGAGATGGGGTAGATGGAGAGATGGAGTAGATGGAGAGATGGGGTAGATGGAGAGATGGGTTAGATGGAGAGATGGGTTAGATGGAGAGATGGGGTAGATGGAGAGATGGGGTAGATGGACAGATGGGGTAGATGGACAGATGTGGTAGATGGACAGATGGGGTAGATGGAGAGATAAGTGGGTGGAGAGATGGGGTAGATGGAGAGATGAGATGGGTGGAGAGATGGGGTAGGTGGAGAGATGGATGGAGAGATGGGGTAGATGGAGAGATGGGGTAGATGGAGAGATGGGGTAGGTGGAAGATGGGGTAGATGGAGAGATGGGTAGGTGGAGAGATGGGGTAGGTGGAGAGATGGGGTAGATGGAGAGATGGGGTAGGTGGAGAGATGGATGGAGAGATGGGGTAGGTGGAGAGATGGGGTAGATGGAGAGATGGGGTAGATGGAGAGATGGATGGAGAGATGGGGTAGGTGGAGAGATGGGGTAGATGGAGAGATGGGGTAGATGGAGAGATGGGGTAGGTGGAGAGATGGATGGAGAGATGGGGTAGATGGAGAGATGGGGTAGGTGGAGAGATGGATGGAGAGATGGGGTAGATGGAGAGATGGGGTAGGTGGAGAGATGGGGTAGGTGGAGAGATGGGGTAGGTGGAGAGATGGGGTAGGTGGAGAGATGGGGTAGATGGAGAGATGGGGTAGATGGAGAGATGGAGAGATGGGGTAGGTGGAGAGATGGATGGAGAGATGGGGTAGGTGGAGAGATGGGGTAGATGGAGAGATGGGGTAGATGGAGAGATGGGGTAGATGGAGAGATGGAGTAGATGGAGAGATGGGGTAGATGGCGAGATGGGGTAGATGGAGAGATGGGGTAGATGGAGAGATGGGGTAGATGGATAGATGGGGTAGATGGAGAGATGGATGGAGAGATGGGGTAGATGGAGAGATGGGGTAGATGGAGAGATGGATGGAGAGATGCGGTAGATGGAGAGATGGATGGAGAGATGGGGTAGATGGAGAGATGGATGGAGAGATGGGTTAGATGGAGAGATGGGGTAGATGGAGAGATGGGGTAGATGGAGAGATGGGTTAGATGGAGAGATGGGTTAGATGGAGAGATGGGGTAGATGGATGGGGTAGATGGAGAGATGGGGTAGATGGACAGATGTGGTAGATGGACAGATGGGGTAGATGGAGAGATGGGGTAGATGGAGAGATGGGGTAGGTGGAGAGATGGGGTAGGTGGAGAGATGGGGTAGGTGGAGAGATGGGGTAGGTGGAGAGATGGGGTAGGTGGAGAGATGGGGTAGATGGAGAGATGGGGTAGATGGAGAGATGGGGTAGATGGAGAGATGGGGTAGATGGAGAGATGGGGTAGATGGAGAGATGGGGTAGATGGAGAGATGGGGTAGATGGAGAATGAAATAGATGGAAGATGGGGTAGATGGAGATGGGGTAGGTGGAGAGATGGATGGAGATGGGGTAGGTGGAGAGATGGGGTAGATGGAGATGGGGTAGATGGAGAGATGGGGTGGTGGAGAGATGGGGTAGGTGGGAGAGGAATGAATGGAGAGAATGCGTGGAAGTGGAGAGATGGGAGTAGATGGAGAGATGGGGTAGGTGGAGAAGATGGTAGGTGGAGATAGGTAGGTAAGAATGGTAGGTGGAGAGATGGGGTAGATGGGAGAATTAATGGATGGAGAGATGGGGTAGATGGAGAGATTAATAGGTGGAGAGATGGGGTAGATGGAGAGATTAATGGTGGAGAGATGGGAGTAGATGGAGAGATTAATGGGTGGAGAGATGGGGGTGGGTGGAGAGATTAGATGGAGAGATGGGGTAGATGGAGAGATTAATGGGTGGAAGATGGGGTAGATGGAGAGAGATAGGAGTAGGTGGAGAGATGGGGTAGATGGAAGATTAATAGGTGGAAGATGAATAGATGGAGAGATTGAATGGGTGGAGAGATGGGGTAGATGCCGAGATTAATGGGTGGAGAGATGGGGTAGATGGAGAATTGTGGTGGAAGATGGGGTAGATGGAGAGATGGGGAGTGATATCAGTCAGTACCTCTTTGGTAGACTGATCCTGCAGAAGTCTTTACATTCTGCAGTTCTGAAAAGGAGAAAGAAAAGTGGCGAGAGCAATAAAGATATAATATATATATATATTTAAACATGTTTATTTCAGAAGTAGTTACAAAGCAACTCATTTCATATAGTTGTATGAAAATTGTTTTTCTAATAAATGTTTGCCAAAAAAATGTTGGAAGTGCTTAAAGCCACAAAATGTCTGAAATGTCACCCATCCTACCATCCAGGTACTCCCTTGTCAACTGCCCACAGCAGACATGGTGTCACAGAGTTCCATCCACTCAATCTCTCCGGTCCTCAAGACCATCAGCCAGCATCTGACAACCACAACCAACAGGCTTTAAAACATTACATTAGGTCTATAGTGTGATAGCCTAGTTAAACCAGGCTGAACGGTTATTTGCTCACCAGGGTTGAGGTCAATTCCATTGAAATTCAGAAAGTAATTCCTAATTGAATTTCCTCATTGAAGGAGCATTTGAATTTGATTGTCAGTTGCTTCCTGAGAGTGGCTGGAATTTAAATGGGAGTGACTAACCCACATCATTGTAATGTAGGTTTTAAAACAGGCTAGCATAATTGGGATGCCTAAAAAAGGCATTTCAAAAGTATTATTTTTGGCACAAACCTGTAAACTCAGCTCCCTGTACAACGGATACATAGGACTTCTCATGTCGCCACTGGACACCCTGCATATTCTGCAGGGGAAGGAGTTGCCAGGCTTGGTCCCTCCATCACTGGGTACTAGTCTAGATCTGAGAGAGACAGTCCCTCCATCATGGGTACTAGTCTAGATCTGAGAGAAACAGTCCCTCCATCCTGGGTACTAGTCTAGATCTGAGGAAACAGTCCTCCATCCTGGGTACTAGTCTAGATCTGAGAGAAACAGTCCCTCCATCTGGGTACTAGTCTAGATCTAGGAAGAAACAGTCCCTCCATCCTGGGTACTAGTCTAGATCTGAGAGAAACAGTCCCTCCATCCTGGGTACTAGTCTAGATCTGAGAGAAACAGTCCTCCATCCTGGGTAGTAGTCTAGATCTGAGAGAAACAGTCCCTACATCCTGGGTACTAGTCAAAAACAGTCCCTCCATCCTGGGTACTAGTCTAGATCTGAAAAACAGTCCCTCCATCCTGGGTCATAGTCTAGATCTGAGAGAAACAGTCCCTCCATCCTGGGTACTAGTCTAGATCTGAGAGAAACAGTCCCTCCATCCTGGGTACTAGTCTAGATCTGAGAAAACAGTCCCTCCATCCTGGGTACTAGTCTAGATCTGAAGAAACAGTCCCTCCATCCTGGTACTAGTCTAGATCTGAGAAAAACAGTCCCTCCATCCTGGGTACTAGTCTAGATTATTAAAGCATAGAACCGGTTAAAAACATTCTGGGCAATTTTTCCAATCGCACAAAAACACAAAGTCCTCAGAGTTAAAAAAATAAAAAATATATAAAAAATGGAAGGAAGGAAGATGGAGTGAAGAACGTTGCTCCAAATGAGTAAAAGTCTCTAAAACTTAATCTATAGTACCACTTTACGTCATCACTGATCTGCTGACCACCGAGCAATAACATCAGGAGCTGGATAACAACACAAAACTACTTTTAAAGCCTGGAGAAGTTTATTGACATGGAAGACGATACAAACTACTGTAGCCCCTCCCCCCTCCGAACAATAGGGTATTGTAGCCCCTCCCCCTCGAGGAACAGTAGGCTACTGTGGCCCTCCCCCATCCGAACAGTAGGCTACTGAACAGTAGGCCCCTCCCCCCTCCGAACAGTAGGCTACTGTAGCCCCTCCCCCTCCGAACTGTAGGCTACTGTAGCCCCTCCCCCTCCGAACCATCGGCTACTGGCCACAGTGTGTCCATTAATAGTCAGCCGTAAACATGGAGAACCAGGAGGAAATGAAGAAAACAGCTGGACTCCAGACATACCCTACCGTTCAACAGTTTGGGGTCACTTAGAAAATGTCCTTGTTCTTGAATGAAAAAGTACTTTTTTTGTCCATTAAAATAACATCAAATTGATTAGAAATACAGGGTAGACATTGTTAATTGTTAATGACTATTGTAGCTGGAAACGGCTGACTTTTAATGGACACACTGTGGCCCAGTAGCTGATGGTTGGGAGGGGGGAGGGGCTACACAGTAACCTGAATCTTGTGCGGAGGAGGGGGGCTACAGTAGCGGCCCCGGTGCGGAGGGGGCTGCCGGTTGGGAGGGGAGGGGGCTGCAGTAGCCGACGATTGGGGGGGGGAGGGGCTACAGTAGCCGACGGTTGGGAGGGGAGGGCTACTGGCCGACGGTTGGGAGGGGGGCTACAGTAGCCGACAGTTGGGAGGGGAGGGCTACAATAGCCAGCGGTTGGGAGGGGGGAGGGGCTACAGTAGCCGACGGTTGGAGGAGGGGAGGGCTACAGTAGCAGCGGTTGGGAGGAGGGCTACGTGGCGGTTGGGAGGGGGAGGGCTACAGTAGCCGACGGTTGGGAAGGGGAGGGGCTACAGTGCCACGGTTCGGAGGAGGAAACTGTGCCACGGTTCGGAGGAGGGGCTGGGCGCCGACGGTTCGGAGGGAGGGGCTACAGTAGCCAATGGTTCGGAGGAGGTAGCCTACTGATGTTACAAGCGTGATTCAGATTTTTTCATTTGAAAGACTGGATACATTTTTCCAATGCTAGTTAAGGATACTATAGTGATCACGTTTCAGATTGGATTTATTAACGACAAAAAGGTATTTTTTAAATATTTTTAAACATTTGAATTCTGGTGCCGCTCTGCACACAATCTTAGCTAGCTACCTCTGGTCCAACGTTAAGCCAACTGTCTGAAGTTCAAAAACATTCCAAGTTCCTTCATAGAACTCATCTGTGGGACTAATTCAGATCCTTATTGTCAAAAGAAGCACTTCAAGTCCAAGCCTCCTCATCCACCCTCTCTCGTCCAATTTCAACCGGTTCAGAACTTTATTTTGTCGGTCAAAACAGTGGAAAATAAGAAATTAATATTGGTTCCAACCCCTGGTACTACGCAATATGCTGCCACCTTTACACCTATCCAACCCGTCAGATCTACACAAATGCCCAGGGTGTAGGGGCCAGGGTTGATTTGGGTTGCAGCCCAAGTGTAACCTGACTACTCACCAGAGTGGCCATGGAGGAGAGGTGGAGTCTCCAGGATCGTCTCCACGTGGCTCCATCTGAAGTCCACTGTGACACTGCTCTGAGATTCGATAGTCGTTTTCTCCACCACAGTAGACCCAAACAGGTTGTACTGGGCTGTGCCTCTTGCAACCATCTGGGAGGGAGAAGAGGACAGGGAATCAAGGAAGTGATACAGACCACATAGACAGTCTGGGTTTTGAGTAGGTCTGTTTCACATAAATAATTAAATACATATATGAATGGAGGACAACATCAGAAAAGCAGTAAACGCAGCAGTATACCTAGCTCAACACTGAGTCTCAGCCAGTATACCTAGCTCAACACTGAGTCTCAGTCAGTATACCTAGCTCAACACTGAGTCTCAGTCAGTATACCTAGCTCAACACTGAGTCTCAGCCAGTATACCTAGCTCAACACTGAGTCTCAGTCAGTATACCTAGCTCAACACTGAGTCTCAGTCAGTATACCTAGCTCAACACTGAGTCTCAGTCAGTCTGCAGTATACCTAGCTCAACACTGAGTCTCAGCCAGTCTGCAGTATACCTAGCTCAACACTGAGTCTCAGCCAGTCAGCAGTATACCTAGCTCAACACTGAGTCTCAGCAGTATACCTAGCAGTCTGCAGTATACCTAGCTCAACACTGAGTCTCAGTCAGTCTGCAGTATACCTAGCTCAACACTGAGTCTCAGCCAGTCTGCAGTATACCTAGCTCAACACTGAGTCTCAGTCAGTCAGTATACCTAGCTCAACACTGAGTCTCAGCCAGTCTGCAGTATACCTAGCTCAACACTGAGTCTCAGCCAGTCAGCAGTATACCTAGCTCAACACTGAGTCTCAGGTCTGCAGTATACCTAGCTCAACACTGAGTCTCAGCCAGTCAGCAGTATACCTAGCTCAACACTGAGTCTCAGCCAGTCTGCAGTATACCTAGCTCAACACTGAGTCTCAGCCAGTCAGCAGTATACCTAGCTCAACACTGAGTCTCGGCAGTATACCTAGCTCAACACTGAGTCTCAGCCAGTCAGCAGTATACCTAGCTCAACACTGAGTCTCAGCCAGTCTGCAGTATACCTAGCTCAACACTGAGTCTCAGCCAGTCTGCAGTATGCCTAGCTCAACACTGAGTCTCCGGCAGTATACCTAGCTCAGCACTGAGTCTCGGCAGTATACTAGCTCCAACACTGAGTCTCGGCAGTATACCTAGCTCAACACTGAGTCTCAGCAGTATACCTAGCTCAACATGAGTCTCAGCCAGTCAGCAGTATGCCTAATGCTTACTGGTCTCAGCCAGTCTGCAGTATACCTAGCTCAATGCTGAGTCTGGAAAGCATTATGCCTAGCTCAACACTGAGTCTCGGCAGTATACCTAGCTCAACACTGAGTCTCGGCAGTATACCTAGCTCAACACTGAGTCTCAGCCAGTCAGCAGTATACCTAGCTCAACACTGAGTCTCAACAGTATACCTGGCTCAACACTGAGTCTCAGCCAGTCAGCTGGTGCCTAGCTCAACACTGGTCTCAGCCAGTCCAGTATACCTAGCTCAACACTGAGTCTCAACCCAGTATACCTAGCTCAACACTGAGTCTCCAGCCAGTCTGCAGTATGCCTGGCTCAATACTGAGTCTCGCGTATCCCACATAGCTCAGCACTGAGTCTCGGCAGTATACCTAGCTCAACACTGGTCTCGGCAGTATACCTAGCTCAACACTGAGTCTCAGCCAGTCAGCAGTATACCTAGCTCAACACTGAGTCTCGGCAGTATACCTAGCTCAACACTGAGTCTCGGCCAGTGGGCAGTATACCTAGCTCAACACTGAGTCTCGGCAGTATACCTAGCTCAACACTGAGTCTCGGCAGTATACCTAGCTCAACACTGAGTCTCAGCCAGTCAGCAGTATACCTAGCTCAACACTGAGTCTCGGCAGTATACCTAGCTCAACACTGAGTCTCGGCAGTATACCTAGCTCAACACTGAGTCTCGGCCAGTGAAATATCAGAGAAACAGGAAGGACTAGGAGCTAGGCTTTACCATGGATGGATGATGTCTTCTCTTGTGTTCCTGTTTCAGCTCATCTAAAGTGATGAATGCGCCCTTGTCCACAGTTGAACCTGAACATGTACGATAAACAACATGAAAGATCCATCGTCTATTGAAACCATGAATTTCAATGTTTATGATATGAGTTCTTAAATTAATACGCGTCTCTACTCTCTGGCCCTTACCTGCATGTGACGGAGTATAGCTTGACCCCAGAGACTTTGTTGCCGGTGCAGGCGGTCTCTGCTCCCTAGCCAGGTCGTGCCAGCAGGGCGGCATGTCACAGCGTACCCAAGAGAGGAAGCAGGGAGCCTGGGGAACAGCTGGAGGGAGCAGGTCGGCTGGGGACACCGCTGGAGATACAATGCTGTTCTGAGACATTGTGTACCAAAGACAACAGCTGCCTGTAAGCAGAGAGAACACAGCTCAACATCTGAACAGATATGGCGACAAACAGACAGGGTGCTATTACCGCTTGGTTTTCATATGCCATATTAATACAATTGTAAAATGGAAACACTACTAACACTAGAAAAACAACAACAAAATGGAGGAGGAGGGAGAACAACAACAAGATGGAGGAGAACAACAACAAGATGGAGGAGGAGAACAACAACAAGATGGAGGAGAAGATGGAGGAGGAGAACAACAACAAGATGGAGGAGGAGAACAACAACAAGATGGAGGAGAAGATGGAGGAGAACAACAACAAGATGTGGAGGAGGAGAACAACAACAAGATGGAGGAAGATGGAGGAGAACAACAACAAGATGGAGGAGGAGGAACAACAACAAGATGGAGGAGAAGATGGAGGAGGAGAACAACAACAAGATGGAGGAGGAGTAACAACAACAAGATGGAGAGAAGATGGAGGAGGAGGAGAACAACAACAAGATGGAGGGAGGAGGAAACAACAACAAGATGGAAGAAGATGGAGGAGGAGGAACAACAACAAGATGGAGAAGAAGATGGAGGAGGAGGAGAACAACAACAAGATGGAGGAGGAGAACAACAAGATGGAGAACAACAACAAGATGGAGGGAGGAGTAGAACAACAACAAGATGGAGGAGAAGATGGATGGAGGAGAACAACAACAAGATGGAGGAGGAAACAACAACAAGATGGAGGAGGAGAACAACAACAAGATGGAAGAAGGAGAACAACAACAAGATGGAGGAGGGAGAGAACAACAACAAGATGGAAGAGGGAGTAGAACAACAAGATGGAGGAGAAGATGTGGAGGAGGAGGAGAACAACAACAAGATGGAGGAGGAGAACAACAACAAGATGGAGGAGAAGATGGAGGAGGAGGAGAACAACAACAAGATGGAGGAGGGAGAACAACAACAAGATGGAGGAGAAGATGGAGGAGGAGAACAACAAGACGGAGGAGGAAGACAACAACAAGATGGAGGGAGAAGATGGAGGAGGAGGAGAACAACAACAAGACGGAGGAGAACAACAACAAGATGGAGGAGGAGAACAACAACAAGATGGAGAAGGAGAACAACGACAAGATGGAGGAGAGGATGGAGGAGGAGAACAACAACAAGATGGAGGAGAAGATGGAGGAGGAGGAGAACAACAACAAGATGGAGGAGGAGGAGAACAACAACAAGATGGAGGAGAAGATGGAGGAGGAGGAGAACAACAACAAGATGGAGGAGGAGAAACAACAACAAGATGGAGGAGAAGATGGAGGAGGAGGAGAACAACAACAAGATGGAGGAGGAGGAGAACAACAACAAGATGGAGGAGAAGATGGAGGAGGAGGAGAACAACAACAAGACGGAGGAGGAGAACAACAACAAGATGGAGGAGAAGATGGAGGAGGAGGAGAACAACAACAAGACGGAGGAGAACAACAACAAGATGGAGGAGGAGAACAACAACAAGATGGAGAGAGGAGAACAACGACAAGATGGAGGAGAGGATGGAGGAGGAGAACAACAACAAGATGGAGGAGAAGATGGAGGAGGAGGAGAACAACAACAAGATGGAGGAGGAGGAGAACAACAACAAGATGGAGGAGAAGATGGAGGAGGAGGAGAACAACAACAAGATGGAGGAGGAGGAGAACAACAACAAGATGGAGGAGAAGATGGAGGAGGAGGAGAACAACAACAAGATGGAGGAGAGAGGAGAACAACAACAACAAGATGGAGGAGGAGGAGAACAACAACAAGATGGAGGAGAAGATGGAGGAGGAGGAGAACAACAACAAGATGGAGGAGGAGGAGAACAACAACAAGATGGAGGAGAAGATGGAGGAGGAGAACAACAACAAGATGGAGGAGGAGGAGAACAACAACAAGATGGAGGAGAAGATGGAGGAGGAGAGAACAACAACAAGATGGAGGAGGAGGAGAACAACAACAAGATGGAAGAGGAGGAGAACAACAACAAGATGGAGGGAGAAGATGGAGGAGGAGAACAACAACAAGATGGAGGAGAAGATGAGGAGGAAACAACAACAAGATGGAGGAGGAGGAACAACAACAAGATGGAGGAGAAGATGAGGAGGAGAACAACAACAAGATGGAGGAGGAGAAGATGGAGGAGAACAACAACAAGATGGAGAACAACAAGATGGAGGAGAA
>NW_025751884.1:0-14039 GCF_021184085.1 Oncorhynchus gorbuscha | reverse complement strand
TAGGATTGGACAGTCCTGCTATAGGATTGGACAGTCCTGCTATAGGATTGGACAGTCCTGCTATAGGATTGGACAGTCCTGCTATAGGACTTGGACAGTCCTGCTATAGGATTGGACAGTCCTGCTATAGGAGTTGGACAGTCCTGCTATAGGATTGGACAGTCCTGCTATAGGACTGGACAGTCCTGCTATAGGATTGGACAGTCCTGCTATAGGATTGGACAGCCCTGCTATAGGATTGGACAGTCCTGCTATAGGATTGGACAGTCCTGCTATAGGATTGGACAGTCCTGCTATAGGATTGGACAGTCCTGCTATAGGATTGGACAGTCCTGCTTATAGGATTGGACAGTCCTGCTATAGGATTGGACAGTCCTGCTATAGGATTGGACAGTCCTGCTATAGGATTGGACAGTCCTGCTATAGGATTGGACAGTCCTGCTATAGGATTGGACAGTCCTGCTATAGGATTGGACAGTCCTGCTATAGGATTGGACAGTCCTGCTATAGGATTGGACAGTCCTGCTATAGGATTGGACAGTCCTGCTATAGGCCCACCTTTATGAGATTGGACAGCCCTGCTATAGATTGGACAGCCCTGCTATAGGATTGGACAGCCCTGCTATAGGATTGGACAGCCCTGCTATAGAATTGGACAGTCCTGCTACAGGATTGACAGTCCTGCTATAGACTGGACAGTCCTGCTATAGGATTGGGACAGTCCTGCTATAGGATTGGACAGTCCCTGCTATAGGATTGGACAGTCCTGCTATAGGATTGGACAGTCCTGCTATAGGATTGGACAGTCCTGCTATAGGATTGGACAGTCCTGCTATAGGATTGGACAGTCCTGCTATAGGATTGGACAGTCCTGCTATAGGATTGGACAGTCCTGCTATAGGATTGGACCGTCCTGCTATAGGATTGGACAGTCCTGCTATAGGATTGGACAGTCCTGCTATAGGATTGGACAGTCCTGCTATAGGGTTGGACAGTCCTGCTATAGGATTGGACAGCCCTGCTATAGGATTGGACAGTCCTGCTATAGGATTGGACAGTCCTGCTATAGGATTGGACAGTCCTGCTATAGGATTGGACAGTCCTGCTATAGGGATTGGACAGTCCTGCTATAGGATTGGACAGTCCTGCTATAGGGATTGGACAGTCCTGCTGTAGGATTGGACAGTCCTGCTATAGGATTGGACCGTCCTGCTAGGATTGGACAGTCCTGCTATAGGATTGGACAGTCCTGCTATAGGATTGGACAGTCCTGCTATAGGATTGGACAGTCCTGCTATAGGATTGGACAGTCCTGCTATAGGGTGGACAGCCTGCTATAGGATTGGACAGTCCTGCTATAGGGTTGGACAGCCCTGCTATAGGATTGGACAGTCCTGCTATAGGATTGGACAGTCCTGCTATAGGATTGACAGTCCTGCTATAGGATTGGACAGTCCTGCTATAGGATTGACAGTCCTTATAGGATTGGACAGTCCTGCTATAGACTGGACAGTCCTGCTATGTCTATGTCGTCAGTGTGACTTTTTACCACTTTACCAAATAGAGTTGATCAACACTGCCATCTAGTGGTAAAACCGCGCTAACTGCAGTATCAATCCTTCTAGAAACCCATGCTTTATCCAACACTTCTTACAGTGCAACAATGTATGACCCCTGCATAATTAAACCCACAGTCGTTCTCTTGCCAACACAGCTATATATCCACTACTGGTAATTTCCCAGAGACCTCCACACTAGGCTCAGTCAGCAAAATAAGAACAATTTGGTCAGTGCTCATGTTTGTCCTATTTCACACAAGTAAAAGTGTGTATTAATACACGTGTGTGATTTCAAAATGTTTTTTTTTTCATATTCCAATTCCCCCTGAGTCACCGTCAAAAACTGTGTTCCTATTCTTCTCTATGTAGTCCACTATGTAGTCCACTATATAGGGAACACTATGTAGGTAACACTATGTAGGGAACACTATGTAGGGAACACTATGTAGGTAACACTATGTAGGGAACACTATGTAGGTAACACTATGTAGGGAACACTATGTAGGGAACACTATGTAGGTAACACTATGTAGGTAACACTATGTAGGGAACACTATGTAGGTAACACTATGTAGGTAACACTATGTAGGGAACACTATGTACTTCCTGTTGTGGTCCATAAGAAGATGTGGTCTTGGTACTTCATGTTGTGGTCCATAAGAAGATGTGGTCTTGGTATTTCCTGTCTTGGTACTTCCTGTTGTAGTCCATAAGAAGATGTTGTCTTGGTACTTCCTGTTGTAGTCCATAAGAAGATGTTGTCTTGGTACCTCCTGTTGTAGTCCATAGGAAGGATATAAAACACTGTACTCTGGTCCATAACAAGGTGTTGCTGGTAAAACCGGTGTCTGTATATAGCCTCGCTACTTTTATTAGTTAGTTTTAGGGTTAGGGGTTAGTTTTGGGGTTAGGGGTTAGTTGTAGGGTTAGGGGTTAGTTGTAGGGTTAGGGGTTAGGTTTAGGCTTTGGGCTTAGGGTTAGTTTTAGGCCAGGGGTTAGGTTTAGGCTTAGGGCCAGTTTTAGGTCCGGGGGTTAGTTTTAGGCTTAGGGGTTGCCAGGGTTAGGGCTTAGTTTTAGGGTTAGGGTTAGGTTTAGGCTTAGGTGTTAGTTTTAGGCTTAGTGGTTAGTTTTAGGGTTAGGGGTTAGGTTTAGGCTTAGGGGTTAGTTTTAGGGTTAGGGGTTAGGGTTAGGGGTTAGGTTTAGGCTTAGGTGTTAGTTTTAGGCTTAGGGGTTAGTTTTAGGTCCGGGGTTAGTTTTAGGCATAGGGGTTAGTTGCAGGGTTAGGGTCCGTTTTAGGGTTAGGGGTTAGGTTTAGGCTTAGGTGTTAGTTTTAGGCTTAGTGGTTAGTTTTAGGCTTAGTGGTTAGTTTTAGGGTCCGGGGTTAGTTGTAGGGTTAGGGGTTAGTTTTAGGGTTAGGGGTTAGTTTTAGGCTTTGGGCTTAGGGGTTAGTTTTAGGTCCGGGTTAGTTGTAGGGGTTAGGGGTTAGTTTTAGGTTCGGGGTTAGTTTTAGGCATAGGGGCTAGTTGCAGGGTTAGGGGTTCGTTTAGGTTAGGGGTTAGGGCCGAGGCTTAGGGGTTAGGTTTAGGCTTAGGTGTTAGTTTTAGGCTTAGGCTTAGTTTTAGGGTTACGGGTTATGTTTAGGGTTAGGGTTAGTTTTAGGGTTAGGGGTTAGTTTTAGGGTTAGGGGTAAGTTTTAGGGTTAGGGGTAAGTTTTAGGGTTAGGGGTTAGGGAAAATAGGATTTTGAATGGGAATCATTCGTGTGTGTGTGTGTGTGTCCAAGACATGCAGAGCCTGGAGCGTCTGTTGAGGGAGGCGGTGTGTAGTGGGCAGCCTCGGACCCACCGGCCCTGGAGGAAGGTTCTGATCATGGTGGAAGGAATCTACAGGTTAGTACACACCTAATTATTCTCTGGGACAGTGGGCAGCTCTCTCTCTCTCTGTCTCTCTGTCTCTCTCTCTCTCTGTGTCTCTGTCTCTCTGTCTCTCTCTGTCTCTCTCTCTGTCTCTCTCTCTCTGTCTCTCTCTGTCTCTCTCTCTCTGTCTCTCTCTGTCTCACTCTGTCTCTCTCTCTGTCTCTCTCTCTCTCTCTCTCTGTCTCTCTCTCTGTCTCTGTCTCTCTGTCTCTCTGTCTCTCTCTCTCTGTGTCTCTGTCTCTCTGTCTGTCTGTCTGTCTGTCTCTCTCTCTCTCTCTCTCTCTCTCTCTCTGTCTCTCTCTATCTCTGTCTCTCTCTCTGTCTCTCTCTCCCAGATGCAGACCACAAAATAATCAATAGTTTAATGAACTGGCAACACACAAAGAGAGAACACAGGTATAAATACACAGGGGATAATGGGGAAGATGGGTGACACCTGGAGGGGGTGGAGACAATCACAAAGACAGGTGAGACAGATCAGGGTGTGACAGTACCTCTAGGGGGCACCACCTAACGTCCTACCTGGGTGCACACCTGGTTGACCGGGGTGTCGGCGATGAGGCCTGGGTCCAGGATGTCCCTGGCGGGGATCAAGCGCCTCTCCTTCCGGGCCATAACCCTCCTAGTCAACCAGGTACTGGAACCCCCTGCCCCGGGGTTGAACCTTCAGGAGACGCCTCACCGTTTAAGCTTGTTGGTCGTCGGTGAGACGGGGGAGAGGGATGGGCCTGGAAATGGGAGACAAAGGACTGTGAAACATGGGTTTGACTCTGGATACATGAACGTTGGGGTGTATACAAAGGGGCAACAGAAGGACTGTGAGACATGGGTTTGACTCTGGATACATGAAAGGTGGGGTGTATACAAAAGGGTAGGGGGCAACAGAAGACAAACAGCAGATGGTCTAATGATCTTGGAGATGGGTGGTCTCGGGCTCCGGGGTGGGAGCCGTGGGGTTATAGTGGCGATACAGGGCATCCAGCCTGACGTTCCTGGACCCCGGCCGGTAGGAGGGAAAAGTTGAACCAGGTTAACAGCATCTCGCCTGCCTGGAGTTGAGGCGCTTGGCGGTGTGGAGCTCCTCCAGGTTTTTGTGGTCGGGAAGAGAGATAGAGAGATTGGGTATTAGTGGTTATGTAATCAGGGAGATATGGGTATTAGAGGTAATGTAACCAGGGAGACAGAGAAAGATGGTATTATAGATAATGTAACCAGGGAGACAGAGAAAGATGGTATTAGAGGTAATGTAACCAGGGAGACAGAGAAATATGGTATTAGAGGTAATGTAACCAGGAGACAGAGAAAGATGGTATTAGAGATAATGTAACCAGGGAGACAGAGAAAGATGGTATTAGAGATAATGTAACCAGGAGACAGAGAAAGATGGTATTAGAGGTAATGTAACCAGGGAGACAGAGAAATATGGTATTAGAGGTAATGTAACCAGGAGACAGAGAAAGATGGTATTAGAGATAATGTAACCAGGAGACAGAGAAGATGGTATTAGAGATAATGTAACCAGGAGACAGAGAAAGATGGTATTAGAGGTAATGTAACCAGGGAGACAGAGAAAGATGGTATTAGAGGGAGACAGAGAAAGATGGTATTAGAGGTAATGTAACCAGGAGACAGAGAAAGATGGTATTAGAGGTAATGTAACCAGGAGACAGAGAAAGATGGTATTAGAGGTAATGTAACCAGGGAGACAGAGAAAGATGGTATTAGAGATAATGTAACCAGGGAGACAGAGAAGATGGTATTAGAGATAATGTAACCAGGGAGACAGAGAAAGATGGTATTAGAGATAATGTAACCAGGGAGACAGAGAAAGATGGTATTAGAGGTAATGTAACCAGGGAGACAGAGAAAGATGGTATTAGAGATAATGTAACCAGGGAGACAGAGAAAGATGGTATTAGAGATAATGTAACCAGGGAGCCAGAGAAAGATGGTATTAGAGGTAATGTAACCAGGAGACAGAGAAAATATGGTATTAGAGGTAATGTAACCAGGAGACAGAGAAAGATGGTATTAGAGATAATGTAACCAGGAGACAGAGAAGATGGTATTAGAGATAATGTAACCAGGGAGACAGAGAAAGATGGTATTAGAGGTAATGTAACCAGGGAGACAGAGAAATATGGTATTAGAGGGAGACAGAGAAAGATGGTATTAGAGATAATGTAACCAGGGAGACAGAGAAAGATGGTATTAGAGGTAATGTAACCAGGGAGACAGAGAAAGATGGTATTAGAGGTAATGTAACCAGGGAGACAGAGAAAGATGGTATTAGAGATAATGTAACCAGGGAGACAGAGAAAGATGGTATTAGAGGTAATGTAACCAGGGAGATAGAGAAAGATGGTATTAGAGGTAATGTAACCAGGGAGACAGAGAAAGATGGTATTGGAGGTAATGTAACCAGGGAGACAGATAAAGATGGTTTTAGAGGGAGACAGAGAAAGATGGTATTAGAGGTAATGTAACCAGGGAGCCAGAGAAAGATGGTATTAGAGGTAATGTAACCAGGGAGACAGAGAAATATGGTATTAGAGATAATGTAACCAGGGAGACAGAGAAAGATGGTATTAGAGATAATGTAACCAGGGAGACAGAGAAAGATGGTATTAGAGGTAATGTAACCAGGGAGACAGAGAAAGATGGTATTAGAGATAATGTAACCAGGGAGACAGAGAAAGATGGTATTAGAGATAATGTAACCAGGGAGCCAGAGAAAGATGGTATTAGAGATAATGTAACCAGGGAGACAGAGAAAGATGGTATTAGAGGTAATGTAACCAGGGAGACAGAGAAAGATGGTATTAGAGGGAGACAGAGAAAGATGGTATTAGAGGTAATGTAACCAGGGAGACAGAGAAAGATGGTATTAGAGGTAATGTAACCAGGGAGACAGAGAAAGATGGTATTAGAGATAATGTAACCAGGAGACAGAGAAAGATGGTATTAGAGATAATGTAACCAGGGAGACAGAGAAAGATGGTATTAGAGATAATGTAACCAGGGAGACAGAGAAAGATGGTATTAGAGATAATGTAACCAGGGAGACAGAGAAGATGGTATTAGAGATAATGTAACCAGGGAGACAGAGAAAGATGGTATTAGAGATAATGTAACCAGGGAGACAGAGAAAGATGGTATTAGAGATAATGTAACCAGGGAGCCAGAGAAAGATGGTATTAGAGGGAGACAGAGAAAGATGGTATTAGAGGTAATGTAACCAGGGAGACAGAGAAAGATGGTATTAGAGGTAATGTAACCAGGGAGACAGAGAAAGATGGTATTAGAGGTAATGTAACCAGGAGACAGAGAAAGATGGTATTAGAGATAATGTAACCAGGAGACAGAGAAGATGGTATTCAGATAATGTAACCAGGGAGACAGAGAAAGATGGTATTAGAGATAATGTAACCAGGAGACAGAGAAAGATGGTATTAGAGATAATGTAACCAGGGAGACAGAGAAAGATGGTATTAGAGATAATGTAACAAGGAGACAGAGAAAGATGGTATTAGAGATAATGTAACCAGGAGACAGAGAAAGATGGTATTAGAGATAATGTAACCAGGGAGACAGAGAAAGATGGTATTAGAGATAATGTAACCAGGAGCCAGAGAAAGATGGTATTAGAGGTAATGTAACCAGGAGACAGAGAAATATGGTATTAGAGGTAATGTAACCAGGGAGACAGAGAAAGATGGTATTAGAGATAATGTAACCAGGAGACAGAGAAGATGGTATTAGAGATAATGTAACCAGGGAGACAGAGAAAGATGGTATTAGAGGTAATGTAAACCAGGAGACAGAGAAATATGGTATTAGAGGGAGACAGAGAAAGATGGTATTAGAGATAATGTAACCAGGGAGACAGAGAAAGATGGTATTAGAGGTAATGTAACCAGGAGACAGAGAAAGATGGTATTAGAGGTAGTGTAACCAGGAGACAGAGAAAGATGGTATTAGAGATAATGTAACCAGGAGACAGAGAAATATGGTATTAGAGGTAATGTAACCAGGGAGATAGAGAAAGATGGTATTAGAGGTAATGTAACCAGGGAGACAGAGAAAGATGGTATTGGAGGTAATGTAACCAGGAGACAGAGAAAGATGGTTTTAGAGGGAGACAGAGAAAGATGGTATTAGAGGTAATGTAAACAGGGAGCCAGAGAAAGATGGTACTAGAGGTAATGTAACCAGGAGACAGAGAAAGATGGTATTAGAGATAATGTAACCAGGGAGACAGAGAAAGATGGTATTAGAGATAATGTAACCAGGAGACAGAGAAAGATGGTATTAGAGATAATGTAAACCAGGGAGACAGAGAAAGATGGTATTAGAGATAATGTAACCAGGAGACAGAGAAAGATGGTATTAGAGATAATGTAACCAGGAGACAGAGAAAGATGGTATTAGAGATAATGTAACCAGGGAGACAGAGAAGATGGTATTAGAGATAATGTAACTCAGTGTATATCTCTGTGCCCTTTCTAGTATGGAGGGTCTGTGGTGCGTCTGCCAGACATCGTAGCCCTGAAGAAGAAGTACAAGGCCTACCTGTACCTGGATCGAGGCTCACAGTCGGGGCTGTGGGGCCGACAGGAGGGGTGCACAGAACTGTTTGGTCTGGACCCCTCGGACATCGACGTCATGATGGGAACGTTCACCAAGAGTTTCAGGCTGCAGGAGGATACATCGCTGGGAAAAGGGTAGGTGGGCATTCCTGGGCATTCCTGGGCATTCCTGGGCATCCCTGGTCAATTAGATGGGGTCCTGTGTAGCTCAGTTGGTAGAGCATGGCGCCAGGTAACGCCAGGGTGTGAGTTCGATCCCGACCACCCATACGTAGAATGTATGCACACATGACTGTAAGTCGCTGGATAAAAGCGTCTGCTAAATGGCATATATTAGATGAACTTGTCATTAGTCCTGGGTCATGTTCAGCAAGGAGAACATGTCTTGGAATGTTTTTTTAATGTTTTGAAGCTAACTCCACTCCCAGATGTGTAGTTAAAGACTAGGATGTGAGACAGACAGACAGACAGACAGACAGACAGACAGACAGACAGACAGACAGACACGCAGACATCGACAGACAGACAGACAGACAGACAGACAGACAGACAGACAGACAGACAGACAGACATCAAGACAGACAGACAGACAGACAGATTACAGGATCAGACAGATCGGACATCAAGATCGCAGACAGACAGACAGCATCGGGACAGACAGACAGACAGATCATGACATCACGTGACAAGCACGATCGCACGACGCATCGCGACAGACATCAGATCAGCACAGCATCATCGCACGTCGCACGATCAAGCACGCACGCACCGCACAGACGCACGCACCGCACACGCACGAGACCGGGATCGCGACGCGATCAAGATTATCGCACCGCACGCACGACAGACGCACGGCATCGCACGATCAGTTACCGACAAGACATCACATCGATCAAGCACGACCGCATCGCACGCACGCGTTACGCATCGTTACGATCGCGATCACAGATCGCACGCACGCGTGACAGACAGACAGACAGATCAGACAGATCAGACAGACAAGATCGCGATCGCGATCACGACCGCACGACAGCACGCAGACAGACAGACAGACAGACAGACAGATTGAGACAGACAGACAGATTAGACAGACAGACAGACAGACAGACAGACAGACAGACAGACAGACAGACAGACAGACAGACAGACAGACAGGCCTAACTCCAGTCCACAGATGTGGCTGGATTTCGACATGTTCCTAGTTGAATTCAGTCGGAGCAAAACCCCTTCAAGGCCCTAAAGCAGAGATAGTTACCCAGCCCTAGCTAGAACCAGATGTCTGCATGTTTCAGGGTTCATTTACCCCCAGGGCTGACAAACTGATCCTGTCAACCACTAGCTGAATGAATCTACTGTTGACGTTTAGGAACAATGAGCATGACAGGCATCACGCTTTGGGGCGGCAGGTGGTTAGATTGAGGGACGGCAGGTAGCCTAGTGGTTAGAGTGTAGGGACGGTAGGTACCTAGTGGTTAGAGTGTAGGGACGGTAGGTAACCCAGTGGTTAGAGTGTAGGGACGGTAGGTAGCCTAGTGGTTAGAGTGCAGGGACCTGTAGGCAGCCCAGTGGTTAGGAGTGTGGGGGACCTGCAGGCAGCCCAGTGGTTGGAGTGTAGGGATTAGGCAGCCCAGTGGTTAGAGTGCAGGGATGGTAGGTAGCCCAGTGGTTAGAGTGTGGACTGCAGGTAGCCCAGTGGTTAGAGTGCAGGGATTGGTAGGCAGCCTAGTGGGTTAGAGTGTAGGACCTGCAGGTAGCCCAGTGGTTAGAGTGCAGGGATGGTAGGCAGCCCAGCGGTTAGAGTGCAGGGACAGCAGGCAGCCCAGCGGTTAGAGTGCAGGGATGGTAGGCAGCCCAGCGGTTGTAGAGTGCAGACCTGGCAGGCAGCCAGTGGTTAGGAGCCGTAGGGACCTGCAGGTAGCCCAGTGGTTAGAGTGTGGGACGGCAGGCAGCCCAGTGGTTGAGTGTAGGGACGGCAGGTAGCCTAGTGGTTAGAGTGTGGGGACGGTAGGCAGACTAGTGGTTAGAGTGTAGGGACGGTAGGTAGACTAGTGGTTAGAGTGTAGGGATCTGGTAGGTAACCCAGTGGTTAGAGTGTAGGGACGGAGGTAGCCCAGTGGTTAGAGTGTAGGGACGATCAGGTAGCCCAGTGGTTAGAGTGTAGGGACCTGCAGGCATCCCAGTGGTTAGAGTGTAGGGACGGTAGGTAGCCCAGTGGTTAGAGTGTGGGACGGCAGGTAGCTAGTGGTTAGAGTGTAGGGACCTGCAGGCAGCCCAGTGGTTAGAGTGCAGGGACAGTAGGCAGCCTAGTGGTTAGAGTGTGACCTGCAGGCAGCCCAGTGGTTAGAGAGTGTGACGGCAGGTAGCCCAGTGGTTAGAGTGTAGGGACCCGGCAGGTAGCCCAGGCGGTTGGGAGTGTAGGGACCTGCAGGCAGCCCAGTGGTTAGAGTGCAGGGACGGCAGGTAGCCCAGTGGTTAGAGCGTAGGGACGGCAGGTAGCCCAGTGGTTAGAGTGTAGGGACGGTAGGTAGCCTAGTGGTTAGAGTGTAGACGGCAGAGTAGCCCAGTGGTTAGAGTGTAGGGACGGTAGGTAGCCCAGTGGTTAGAGTGTAGGGGCGGCAGCCCTAGTGGTTAGAGTGTAGGGACGGTAGGTAGCCCAGTGGTTAGAGTGTAGGGACTGGGCAGGTAGCCTAGTGGTTAGAGTGTAGGGACGGCAACCCAGTGGTTAGAGGTAGGGACGGCAGGTAGCCCAGTGGTTAGAGGCAGGACCTGCAGGCAGCCCAGCGGCCAGAGTGCAGGACTGGCAGGCAGTCAGTGGTTGAGTGCAGGGATCTTGGGCAGCCCAGTGGTTAGAGTGCAGGGGCGAGCAGGCAGCATCTAGTGGCCAGAGTGCAGGGCGCAGGCAGCCCAGTGGTTAGAGTGTAGGGCAGGCAGTCTGGTGGCCAGAGTGCAGGGATGGTAGGTAGCCCAGTGGTTGAGTGTAGGGGCTGCAGGCACCCTAGTGGTTGGGAGTGTGGGGACCTGTAGGTAGCCCAGTGGTTAGAGTGTGGGGACCTGCAGGCAGCCCAGTGGCTAGAGTGTGGGGGACCTGCAGGCAGACCAGTGGTCAGAGTGCAGGGATCCGGCAGGCAGTCCAGTGGCCAGAGTGCAGGGAACCAGGCAGCTTCAGCGGCCAGAGTGCAGGGACCTGGGCAGGCATTCCAGCGGCGATGCAGGGCCAAGCAGGCATCCAGCGGTCAGAGTGCAGGGGCCTAAGGCATCCAGTGGTTAGAGTGCAGGACGGCAAGTCCAGCGGTCAGAGATGCAAAATACGCAGGTAGCCCAGCGGTAGATGTGGGGACCTGCAGGTAGCCTAGTGGTTAGAGTGTGGTAACTGTAGGTAGCCTAGTGGTTAGAGTGTGACGGCAGACTAGTGGTTAGAGTGCAGGGACCTGCACAGCCCAGCGGCTAGAGCCGCAGGGATGGCAGGTAACTAGTAATTAGAGTGTGGGAGCGGCAGGTAGCCTAGTGGTTAGAGTGTAGGGATGGCAGGTAGCCTAGTGGTTAGAGAGTAGGGACGGTAGGTAGCCTAGTGGTTAGTGTAGGGATGGCAGGTAGCCTAGTGGTTAGAGTGTAGGGGCGGTAGGTAGCCTAGTGGTTAGTGTAGGGATGGCAGGTAGCCTAGTGGTTAGAGTGTAGGGGCGGTAGGTAGCCTAGTGGTTAGTGTAGGGATGGCAGGTAGCCTAGTGGTTAGAGTGTAGGGATGGCAGGTAGCCTAGTGGTTAGAGTGTTGAACTTGTAACCGAAAGGTTGCAAGATCTAATCCCCGAGCTGACAAGGTAAAAATCTGTCATTCTGCCCCTGAACAAGGCAGTTAACTCACTGTTCCTAGGCCATCATTGAAAATATGAATTTGTTCTTAACTGACTTGCCTAGTAAAATAAAGGTAAAAAATAAAAAACTTCTGCCTCACTACAACACGGTCTCTTTACAGTTAGTTGCTGCACTGGTATCCCAAATGTCTTCCTGTTGTATTCAGTCTTCAGATGGCTGAGGAACTGTGACAGAAATGGTTTTCAGGCTCACGTTGTGTCACAAGAGCTCCCTCTACATTATGGTCTTATGTCATTTGAGAACAGTTGACTAAGTCAGTGGGTCTCAGTTCTCTCCTCAGGGACCCACAGCTGTTCCAGAGGGTCTCAGTTCTCTCCTCAGGGACCCACAGCTGTTCCAGAGGGTCTCAGTTCTCTCCTCAGGGACCCACAGCTGTTCCAGAGGGTCTTAGTTCTCTCCTCAGGGACCCACAGCTGTTCTAGAGGGTCTCAGTTCTCTCCTCAGGGACCCACAGCTGTACCAGAGGGTCTCAGTTCTCTCTTCAGGGACCCACAGCTGTTCTAGAGGGTCTCAGTTCTCTCCTCAGGGACCCACAGCTGTTCCAGCGGGTCTCAGTTCTCTCCTCAGGGACCCACAGCTGTTCCAGAGGGTCTCAGTTCTCTCCTCAGGGACCCACAGCTGTTCCAGACGGTCTTAGTTCTCTCCTCAGGGACCCACAGCTGTTCTAGAGGGTCTCAGTTCTCTCCTCAGGGACCCACAGCTGTACCAGAGGGTCTCAGTTCTCTCCTCAGGGACCCACAGCTGTTCTAGAGGGTCTCAGTTCTCTCCTCAGGGACCCACAGCTGTACCAGAGGGTCTCAGTTCTCTCCTCAGGGACCCACAGCTGTTCCAGAGGGTCTCAGTTCTCTCCTCAGGGACCCACAGCTGTTCCAGAGGGTCTCAGTTCTCTCCTCAGGGACCCACATCTGTACCAGAGCTACCACACCTGATTCAACTAGACAATTATTAACACAATAATAACACCTAGAGAAGTTTAACAATGTAACATTATGGTTAAACAGAATAAATCCCTGTATGGTTCTATAGTACAAAACTATCAACAAAGAACCTTTAAGATTGAGAAAGGTTTTTTATAGAACCATTCTTTATAGAACCTTAGGAAAGGGTTCTTTATAGAACCTTAGGAAATGGTTCTTTATAGAACCTTAAGAAAGGGTTCTTTATAGAACCTTAGGAAATGGTTCTTTATAGAACCTTAGGAAATGGTTCTTTATAGAACCTTAGGAAATGGTTCTTTATAGAACCTTAGGAAATGGTTCATTATAGAACCTTAAGAAAGGGTTCTTTATAGAACCTTAGGAAATGGTTCTTTATAGAACCTTAGGAAATGGTTCTTTATAGAACCTTAGGAAATGGTTCTTTATAGAACCTTAGGAAATGGTTCTTTATAGAATCTTAGGAAATGGTTCTGCTATGGATAGAAGCCAAATAACCCTTATTTGGCACAATATAGAATGGTGGACGGTGGACGACCTGAGTAGCCTCTCCCACAGTGTGTAATGTTGCCCTGTGATTGGTCTGTATTACAGGAGCTGGTGGACGACCTGAGTAGCCTCTCCCACACTGTGGTGTATGCCTTGGCCACATCTCCCATCACATATATACTGTATGTGTATTCATGGCTCTAATGTTATAAACTGTACTCTCTCTCTCTCTCTCTCTCTCTCTCTCTCTCTCTCTCTCTCTCTCTCTCTCTCTCTCTCTCTCTCTCTCTCTCTCTCTCTCTCTCTCACTCTTCTCTCTCTCTCCCTTCCTCTCGCTCTCTTTCTCTCCCTCTCTCACTCTTCTCTCTCTCACTCTTTCTCTCCCTCTCTCACTCTTCTCTCTCTTGCTCTCTTTCTCTCACTCTTCTCTCTCTCGCTCTCTTTCTCTCCTTCTCTCACTCTTCTCTCTCCCTCCCTCTCGCTCTCTTTCTCTTTTTCTCTCACTCTTCTCTCTCCCTCCCTCTCGCTTTCTTTCTTTCTCTCCCTCTCTCACTCTTCTCTCTCCCTCCCTCTCGCTTTCTTTCTCTCTCTCTCTCTCTCTCTCTCTCTCTCTCTCTCTCTCTCTCTCTCTCTCTCTCTCTCTCTCTCTCTCTCTCTCTCTCTCTCTCTCTCTCTCTCTCTC
>NW_025751883.1:12500-14040 GCF_021184085.1 Oncorhynchus gorbuscha | reverse complement strand
CCACCTTTATTTAACCAGGTAGGCCAGTTGAGAACACCTTTATTTAACCAGGTAGGCCAGTTGAGAACACCTTTATTTAACCAGGTAGGCCAGTTGAGAACACCTTTATTTAACCAGGTAGGCCAGTTGAGAACACCTTTATTTAACCAGGTAGGCCAGTTGAGAACACCTTTATTTAACCAGGTAGGCCAGTTGAGAACACCTTTATTTAACCAGGTAGGCCAGTTGAGAACACCTTTATTTAACCAGGTAGGCCAGTTGAGAACACCTTTATTTAACCAGGTAGGCCAGTTGAGAACACCTTTATTTAACCAGGTAGGCCAGTTGAGAACACCTTTATTTAACCAGGTAGGCCAGTTGAGAACACCTTTATTTAACCAGGTAGGCCAGTTGAGAACACCTTTATTTAACCAGGTAGGCCAGTTGAGAACAAGTTCTCATTTACAACGGCGACCTGGCCAAGATACAGAAAAGCAGTGCGACACAAACAACAACAGAGTTACACATGGGATAAACAAACGTACAGTCAATAACACAATAGAAAAAGTGTGTATATATATATATATATATATATAGTATGATAAGGGGGTGAGGCAATAAATAGGTCATAGTGGCGAAATGATTACAGTATGGCAAATTAAACACGGGGGTGATAGATGTGCAGAAGATGAGTGCGCAAGTAGTGATACTGGGGTGCAAAGGAGCAAAATAAATAACAATATGGTGATGAGGTAGTTGGATGGGCTAATTACAGATTGGCTATGTACAGGTGCAGTGATTTGTGAGCTGTTCTGACAGCTGATGCTTAAAACTAGTGAGAGAGATATGAGTCTAGCCGATTCTAGATTTAATTTTGGATTGGAGATGCTTAATGTGAGTCTGGAAGGATAGTTCACCATCTAACCAGACACCTAGGTAATTGTAGTTGTCCACATATTCTAAGTCAGAACCGTCCAGAGTAGTGATGCTGGACGGGTGGGTAGGTGTGGGCAGCGATTGGTTGAAGAGCATGCATTTAGTTTTGCTTGCATTTAAGAGCAGTTGGAGGTCACGGAAGGAGAGTTGTATGGCATTGATGCTCGTCTGGAGGGTTGTTAACAGTGTCCAAAGAAGGGCCAGAAGTATACAGAATGGTGTCGTCTGCGTAGAGGTGGATCAGAGAATCACGAGCAGCAAGAGCAACATCGTTGATGTATACAGAGAAAAGAGTCGGCCCGAGGATTGAACCCTGTGGCACTCCCATAAAGACTGCCAGAAGTCCGAAGAACAGGCCCTCCGATTTTACACACTGAACTCTATCAGAGAAATAGTTGGTGAACCAGGCTAGGCAGTCATTTGAGAAACCGAGGCTATTGAGTCTGCCGATAAGAATATGGTGATTGACAGAGTCGAAAGCTTTGGCCAGGTCGATGAATACAGCTGCGCAGTATTGTCTCTTATCGATGGCGGTTATGATATCGTTTAGGACCTTGAGCGTGGCTGAGGTGCACCCATGACCAGCTCGGAAACCAGATTGCATAGCGGAGAAGGTACGGTGGGG
>NW_025751883.1:0-2500 GCF_021184085.1 Oncorhynchus gorbuscha | reverse complement strand
ACCGAAAACCGTCACTAACTTTTACAGGTGCTCAATTGAGAGCATCCTGTTGGGCTATATCACCGCCTGGTACGGCAACTGCACCATCCACAACGGCAAGGCTCTCCAGAGGGTGGTGCGGTTTGCACTAACGCGTCACTGGGGGCAAACTACCTGCCCTCCAGGACACCTACAACACCCGATGTCACAGGAAGGCAAAAAAAGATCATCAAGAACCACCCGAGTCACTGCCTGTTCACCCCGCTTCCATCCAGAAGGCGAGGTCAGTACAGGTGCATCAAAGCTAGGACAGAGAGATAGAAGCTGCTTTTGACTCAAGGCCATCAGACTATTAAACAGCCACCACTAGCGCAGAGAGGCTTCTGCATACCTACAGACTTGATATCATTGGTCACTTTAATAATGCCACTTTTAAGAATGTTTACATATCTTGCATTAATTCATATGTATATAATGTATACTGCATCCTTCACTATCTACTGCATCTTAGCCACTGTCACTGCTCATCCATATATACTGCTCAAAAAAATAAAGGGAACACTTAAACAACACAATGTAACTCCAAGTCAATCACACTTCTGTGAAATCAAACTGTCCACTTAGGAAGCAACACTGATTGTAACGGCGTTCGTCTGTTGAATGAAGAGAGTCAGACCGAAATGCAGCGTGTAGGTTATTCATGACTTTAATGAAGGAATTGCAGTACATGAAATAACTCATAAATACAAAAACAACAAACGGAACGTGAAACCTATACAGCCTATCTGGTGAACACTACACAGAGACAGGAACAAACACCCACAAAATACAATGCGAAAGTCAGGCTGTCTAAATACGGTTCTCAATCAGAGACAACGACAAGCACCTGACTCTGATTGAGAATCGCCTCAGGCAGCCAAGCCTAACTAGACACACCCCTAATCAGCCGCAATCCCAAATAATACAAACCCCAATACGAAATACAACATATAAACCCATGTCACACCCTGGCCTACCCACACATATAACAAAACACAAAATACAATGACCAAGGCGTGACACTGATTGACAATACATTTCACATGCTGTTGTACAAATGGAATAGACAATAGGTGGAAATTATACCTCAGGAGACCATCCGCCACCTCATCAGGAGCATACCCAGGCGTTGTAGGGAGGTCATACAGGCACGTGGAGGCCACACACTACTGAGCCTAATTTTGACTTGTTTTAAGGACATTACATCAAAGTTGGATCAGCCTGTAGTGTGGTTTTCCACTTCCATTTTGAGTGTGACTCTAAATACAGACCTCCATGGGTTGATAAATTTGATTTCCATTGATAAGATTTGTAATTTTGTTGTCAGCACATTCAACTATGTAAAGAAAAAAGTATTTAATAAGAATATTTCATTCATTCAGATCTAGGATGTGTTATTTTAGTGTTCCCTTTATTTTTTTGAGCAGTGTATTTTGTACTTAAATATTCTTATCCCATTCCTTTACTAGATTGTGTGTATTAGGTTTAGTTGTGGAATTTGTTAGATATTACCTGTTAGATACTGCCACACTGTCAGATCTAGAAACACAAGCATTTCTGCCACACTCGCAATAACATCTGCTAACCATGTGTATGTAACCAATACAATTAGATTTGATTTGACACACACCGTGGGGGACATTATTGACACACACCGTGGGCTGTATTACCTCAGAAGCTGGTTGAGTTTAGCTGTTCTCACCATTATGAGAGGTCAGCGATCGGGACAGCAGCCTCAGGGCACTGCAACTGTTACTGAGTAACTTATGTCTGGGCCTTGGATAACCGTATAACAGATATCCTATAAGCACACATCACTGCCCGTCCCAGCCCCTTATCTCGTATAATGTCTGCTGTTCTTGAGCCTGTTCAAGATGTTAAACTGCTCCTTATTGGGTTGCTGAGGATAAAGCCACGAGTTGTGACTGAGCCCTGCTCTGTCCTCAGAGGGAGTTAGATTGACACTTGGTCCCACCACACAGCCTAGCCAATACTAATTAGACTGAAGTGGCCCAATGTACCTACATGACAAAACTATGTGTTTGAGTAATAACTGTATTGCTCTTCTCCTGAGGACTTAATCTGCATCAAGGATTTGAAGGGTTTCATTCACCTGTGTCTGTTCTCTGATGATAGTCCAGCGTCTATGTTTAGCTCAGACTGATGAAGATTATTGAAAATGTGGAAACAAGTTGGTCGAAGGCAATTCTCTCTCTTTCTTTCTCTGTGGTCTTTCTCCCTTTTCCTCTCTCTCACACCCTCTCCCTTTCTCTCTGTCCTTTGTGTGCACTGTTGTTATTCATTGTTTGTTTTTGTCCACCATGGGGGTTTGGAGCCACACAATGGCCTTGTTATCCAACATTCTGTGGCCCACTGAAAGTGCAATACAAGGTTCTTTGCCCAAAGTATGTGTGCACACAGTATATGTTTTACTATCCTTGTGGGGACCTAAAATGGATTTCCATTAGAAATCCTATTTTCC
>NW_025751882.1:0-14042 GCF_021184085.1 Oncorhynchus gorbuscha | reverse complement strand
AGTACCAGGTAATAACATGGCTAGTATACAGGAGTACCAGGTAATAACATGGACATATACAGGAAGTACCAGGTAATAACATGGCTAGATACAGGGAGTACCAGGTAATAACATGGTTATATACAGGAAGTACCAGGTAATAACATGGTTATATACAGGGAGTACCAGGTAATAACATGGTTATATACAGGAAGTACCAGGTAATAACATGGTTATATACAGGGAGTACCAGGTAATAACATGGTTATATACAGGGAGTACCAGGTAATAACATGGTTATATACAGGAAGTACCAGGTAATAACATGACTATATACAGGGAGTACCAGGTAATAACATGGCTATATACAGGGAGTACCAGGTAATATCATGGTAATATACAGGGAGTACCAGGTAATAACATGGTTATATACAGGAAGTACCAGGTAATAACATGGTAATATACAGGGAGTACCAGGTAATAACATGGTTATATACAGGGAGTACCAGGTAATAACATGGATATATACAGGGAGTACCAGGTAATAACATGGATATATACAGGAAGTACCAGGTAATAACATGGCTAGATACATGGAGTACCAGGTAATAACATGGATATATACAGGGAGTACCAGGTAATAACATGGCTATATACAGGGAGGTAATAACATGGTTATATACAGGGAGTACCAGGTAATAACATGGCTAGATACAGGGAGTACCAGGTAATAACATGGATATATACAGGAAGTACCAGGTAATAACATGGCTAGATACAGGGAGTACCAGGTAATAACATGGACATATACAGGAAGTACCAGGTAATAACATGGCTAGATACAGGGAGTACCAGGTAATAACATGGATATATACAGGAAGTACCAGGTAATAACATGGCTATATACAGGGAGTACCAGGTAATAACATGGCTATATACAGGAAGTACCAGGTAATAACATGGTTATATACAGGGAGTACCAGGTAATAACATGGCTATATACAGGGAGGTAATAACATGGTTATATACAGGGAGTACCAGGTAATAACATGGCTAGATACAGGGAGTACCAGGTAATAACATGGATATATACAGGGAGTACCAGGTAATAACATGGCTATATACAGGGAGTACCAGGTAATAACATGGCTATATACAGGAAGTACCAGGTAATAACATGGTTATATACAGGAGTACCAGGTAATAACATGGCTATATGCAGGGAGTACCAGGTAATAACATGGTTATATACAGGGAGTACCAGGTAATAACATGGTTATATACAGGGAGTACCAGGTAATAACATGGTTATATACAGGAAGTACCAGGTAATAACATGGCTATATACAGGAAGTACCAGGTAATAACATGGCTATATACAGGGAGTACCAGGTAATAACATGGTTATATACAGGGAGTACCAGGTAATAACATGGCTATATACAGGGAGGTAATAACATGGCTATATACAGGGAGTACCAGGTAATAACATGGCTATATACAGGGAGTACCAGGTAATAACATGGCTATATACAGTAAGTACCAGGTAATAGCCTTGGTTATATACAGGAAGTACCAGGTAATAACATGGTTATATACAGGAAGTACCAGGTAATAACATGGTTATATACAGGAAGTACCAGGTAGTAACATGGTTATATACAGGGAGTACCAGGTAATAACATGAATATATACAGGGAGGTAATGACATGGATATATACAGGGAGTACCAGGTAATAACATGGATATATACAGGGAGTACCAGGTAATAACATGGATATATAGAGGGAGGTAATGACATGGCTATATACAGGAAGTACCAGGTCATAACATGGTTATATACAGGGAGTACCAGGTAATAACATGGATATATAGAGGGAGGTAATGACATGGCTATATACAGGAAGTACCAGGTAATAACATGGCTATATACAGGAAGTACCATGTAATAACATGGCTATATACAGGGAGGGTAGAGACCAGTGTGTGGGTAGAGTCCAGTGTGTGGGGTAGAGTCCAGTGTGTTGGGTAGAGTCCATTGTGTGGGTAGAGTCCAGTGTGTGGGTAGAGTCCAGTGTGTTGGGTAGAGTCCAGTGTGTGGGTAGAGTCCCAGTGTGTTGGGTAGGAGTCCAGTGTGTTGGGTAGAGTCCTGTGTGTTGGGGTAAGGAGTCCTGTGTGTGTGAGTCCGGTGTGGGTAGAGTCCAGTGTGTTGGGGTAGAGTCCTGTGTGTGTGGTAGAGTCCTGTGTGTGTGGTAGAGTCCAGTGTGTTGGGTAGAGTCCAGTGCGTGGGTAGAGTCCAGTGTGTGGGTAGAGTCCAGTCAGTGTGGGTAGAGTTCAGTGTGTTGGGGTAGAGTCCTGTGTGTGTGGTAGAGTCCAGTGTGTGGGTAGAGTCCAGTGTGTAGGTAGAGTCCTGTGTGTGTGGTAGAGTCCAGTGTGTTGGGGTAGAGTCCTGTGTGTGGGGTAGAGTCCAATGTGTAGGTAGAGTCCAGTGTGGGTAGAGTCCAGTGTGGGTAGAGTCCAGTGTGTGTTGGGATACCCACACACTGGACTCTAGTCCAGTGTGGGGTCTAGTCCACACACTGGACTTTACCCACTAACTCTTGACTGATGCCCCACACTGGACTCTACCCCAACACACTGGACTCTACCCCATACACTGACTCTACCCACACACTGACTCTACCCACACACTGGACTCTACCCACACACTGACTCTACCTCACACACTGGACTCTACCCTAACACACTGGACTCTACCCACACACCCACACACTGACTCTACCCACACACTGGACTCTACCCACACTGGACTCTACCCACACACTGGACTCTACCCACACATTGACTCTACCCCACACACTAAACTCTACCCACACACTAAACTCTACCCCACACACTGAACTCTAGCCACACACTAAACTCTACCCACACATGACCTCTACCCACACACTGAACTCTACTCACACACTGAACTCCTACCCACACATTGACTCTACCCACACACTGGACTCTACCCACACACTGATTCTACCCACACACTGGATTCTACCCAACACACTGGACTCTACCCACACACTGGACTCTACCCACACACTGGACTCTACCCACACACTGGACTCTACCCACACACTGGACTCTACCCACACACTGAACTCTACCCCACACACTGGACTCTACCCACACACTGGACTCTACCCACACACTAAACTCTACCCACACACTGGACTCTACCCACACACTGGACTCTACCCACACACACAGTCTAGTGGGATCAATACACAGTGGAGCCCTCCAGGACTACAGTCTAGTCTAGTGGGATCAATACACAGTGGAGCCCTCCAGGACTACAGTCTAGTGTAGTGGGATCAATACACAGTGGAGCTCTCCAAGACTACAGTCTAGTAGGATCAATACACAGTGGAGCCCTCCAGGACTACAGTCTAGTGGGATCAATACACAGTGGAGCCCTCCAGGACTACAGTCTAGTCTAGTGGGATCAATACACAGTGGAGCCCTCCAGGACTACAGTCTAGTCTAGTGGGATCAATACACAGTGGAGCTCTCCAGGACTACAGTCTAGTCTAGTGGGATCAATACACAGTGGAGCCCTCCAGGACTACAGTCTAGTGTAGTGGGATCAATACACAGTGGAGCCCTCCAAGACTACAGTCTAGTTTAGTGGGATCAATACACAGTGGAGCCCTCCAGGACTACAGTCTAGTGTAGTGGGATCAATACACAGTGGAGCCCTCCAGGACTACAGTCTAGTGTAGTGGGATCAATACACAGTGGAGCCCTCCAGGACTACAGTCTAGTGTAGTGGGATCAATACACAGTGGAGCTCTCCAAGACTACAGTCTAGTGGGATCAATACACAGTGGAGCCCTCCAAGACTACAGTCTAGTGGGATCAATACACAGTGGAGCCCTCCAGGACTACAGTCTAGTGGGATCAATACACAGTGGAGCCCTCCAGGACTACAGTCTAGTGGGATCAATACACAGTGGAGCCCTCCAGGACTACAGTCTAGTGTAGTGGGATCAATACACAGTGGAGCTCTCCAAGACTACAGTCTAGTGGGATCAATACACAGTGGAGCTCTCCAAGACTACAGTCTGGACACAGTGGAGCCCTCCAAGACTACAGTCTAGTGGGATCAATACACAGTGGAGCCCTCCAAGACTACAGTCTAGTGGGATCAATACACGGGGGTTAGCCCTCTAGGGAAGACTCCTAACAAATAGGAACATAGGCCTAATGATCAGTCAGACACGAGGGGGAACATCGGACAGAGCTAAATGTGTTTAGGGGATCAGTAACCAGAGAAAGTTGAAAAGCACCGAGTTAGAGGATGCATGCTCAGTGCTCACACACAGATCAGCTTTGTAATCACTGATTTAGAAGGCCTTTGGTACGACTGGGGAACCCCCATAGTTAGTCATTAGTATAAACCAATTACACAGGTCAGTCACTAGATCAGGGAGGAGAGACACCCATAATCAGTAACTAGGGTTTCACCATCACCCTTTACGACCAGTTAGTTAGTTAGTTAGTTAGTTAGTTAGTTAGTTAGTTAGTTAGTTAGTTCTGAGGGTTGTTGTCATATGTTTTTTCAGTGGCATGAGGACTCTCTGATAAGCAGAGCTGATATTCTCACAGTTTACATTTAAGTCGTTTAGCATACGTACTTATCCAGAGAGACTTACAGGAGCAATTGGGGTTAAGTGCCTTGCTGAAGGGCACATCGGCAGATTTTTCACCTAGTCGGCTCGGGGATTGAAACCAGCAAACTTTTGGTAACTGGCCCAAGGCTGTTAATCTTCGGTAACTGGCCCAAGGCTGTTGATCTAACTGGCCCAAGGTAACAAGGCTGTTAATGTAACTGGCCCAAGGCTGCCCATGCCCAAGGCTGTTAATCTTCGGTAACTGGCCCAAGGCTGTTAATCTTCGGTAACTGGCCAAGGCTGATCTTCGGCAAGAGATGAGGGAGGATTGTAAAGCTGAAGAGATGAGGGAGGATTGGAAGCTGTAGAGATGAGGGAGGATTGGAAGCTATGGAGATGAGGGAGGATTGTAAAGCTGAAGAGATGAGGGAGGATTATAAAGCTGAAGAGATGAGGAGGATTGGAAGCTGTAGAGATGAGGAGGATTGGAAGCTGTAGAGATGAGGGAAGATTGGAAGCTGGAAATGAGGAGGATTTAAAGCTAGAGAGATGAGGGAGGATTTCTACTCCCATGTTTTCCTATGCTGCAATATGTCTGTTATTGTTCCATTGAGAGAAGACTTGTCCTACCGACCCAATACAGTGAGGAAGCATGGACAATACTGTGTGCGCTGGCCTCTAAGAGTACCTCGTATGGCTGTCACTTGCCTCTAAGAGTACACGTATGGCTGTCTGGCCTCATCGTATGGCTGTCACTGGCCACTAAGAGGTCATCGTATGGCTGTCACTGGCCACTAAGAGTACATCGTATGGCTGTCACTGGCTACTAAGAGTACATCGTATGGCTGTCACTGGCCACTAAGAGTACATCGTATGGCTGTCACTTGCCTCTAAGAGTACATCGTATGGCTGTCACTGGCCACTAAGAGTACATCGTATGGCTGTCACTTGCCTCTAAGAGTACATCGTATGGCTGTCACTTGCCTCTAAGAGTACATCGTATGGCTGTCACTGGCCACTAAGAGTACATCGTATGGCTGTCACTGGCCACTAAGAGGTCATCGTATGGCTGTCACTGGCCACTAAGAGTACATCGTATGGCTGTCACTTGCCTCTAAGAGTACATCGTATGGCTGTCAATAGCCACTAAGAGGTCATCGTATGGCTGTCAATAGCCACTAAGAGTACATCGTATGGCTGTCACTAGCACTATCGAAAGCCCCCCTCACTCCCCACTGAGACTGAGACACTCCTAAACTGAGCCGAGACAAACTAACCTACCCCATAGCTAATAGGTTTACCTCCCCCCCTCTCAAACACGGGACAAGGACCACCTCTGGCAGGTCACAGGGGCAGCTAGCCTGGACAGATGGGACCCACCATCCACCCCCTACTCCCCAAAAAACCTTCCTTTCACATCCCTTGTCCGTCAGCCAGTCTGACGGGACAAACTCCCACCACCATCAGAATGGAAATGAGCGTATAATTTGGGCCAGCCCTTTGACGAGAGATCTCCAGTCTCCAGAGGGTTAAGAGTTAGGCCAATTAACCCTTATTACAGAAAGAAAGGGCACTTAAATCAGACGGGTAACCCGAGAAGCCTACAGGACCGCAGCAGAGGAATGTCTGAAGGCCTTTAAAGGAGAGGAGACAAAGAGGAAACCTCCTATAGGCTACCCTTAACCTTCAACCTCACAGACAGGAAATTGCAAACTGACAGCCATACGATGTCCTTCTAGTGGCCAGCCTGCTCCCCTGCTCTCCCTCTCTTTCTCCCTATTTCTCTCCCTCCCTCTCTCTTTCACTCCCTCTCTCTCTCCCTATTTCTCTCCCTCCCTCTCTCTTTCACTCTCTCTCTTTCTCCCTATTTCTCTCTCTCCTCTCCTTTCTCGCTCTCTCTCTCTGTTCCTCTCTCACCTCACCTCTCCCTGAGTAGTAGTCATGGAACAGGAAGGACCTCTCCTCTGAGACCAGAGTGCTAATCTCTAGGGTTAATGTGATTACGGTAACAATCACATCAATGACCCGAGGGCCTTTGGGGGATCAGGGATCCAGGATTCCCTTTAAGTCTGCTATCCGACCCGTTCACACGTGAAAACACAGTCCCTGTGACTCCTCTAACCTTAACCTCTTAGCCCTAACCCTGTATACTAGACAACACACTGAGCTAACTTAGCCCTAACCCTGCATACTAGACAACACACTGAGCTAACCTCTTAGCCCTAACCCTGTATACTAGACAACACACTGAGCTAACCTCTTAGCCCTAACCCTGCATACTAGACAACACACTGAGCTAACCTCTTAGCCTAACCCTGAATACTAGACAACACAGAGCTAACCTCTAGCCCTAACCCTGTATACTAGACAACACACTGAGCTAACCTCTTAGCCCTAACCCTGCATACTAGACAACACACTGAGCTAACCTCTTAGCCCTAACCCTGTATACTAGACAACACACTGAGCTAACCTCTTAGCCCTAACCCTGCATATAACACACTGAGCTAACCTCTTAGCCCTAACCCTGCATACTAGATAACACACTGAGCTAACTTAGCCCTAACCCTGCATACTAGACAACACACTGAGCTAACTTAGCCCTCAACCCCTGCATACTAGATAACACACTGAGCTAACCTCTTAGCCCTAACCCTGCATACTAGATAACACACTGAGCTAACTTAGCCCTAACCCTGTATACTAGATAACACACTGAGCTAACCTCTTAGCCCTAACCCTGCATACTAGACAACACACTGAGCAATAGCCCTAACCCTGCATACTAGACAACACACTGAGCTAACCTCTTAGCCCTAACCCTGTATACTAGATAACACACTGAGCTAACCTCTTAGCCCTAACCCTGCATACTAGACAACACACTGAGCTAACCTCTTAGCCCTAACCCTGAATACTAGACAACACACTGAGCTAACCTCTTAGCCCTAACCCTGCATACTAGACAACACACTGAGCTAACCTCTTAGCCCTAACCCTGTATACTAGATAACACACTGAGCTAACCTCTTAGCCCTAACCCTGCATACTAGATAACACACTGAGCTAACCTCTTAGCCCTAACCCTGCATACTAGACAACACACTGAGCTAACTTAGCCCTAACCCTGCATACTAGATAACACACTGAGCTAACTTAGCCCTAACCCTGTATACTAGACATACACTGAGCTAACTTAGCCCTAACCCTGCATACTAGACAACACACTGAGCTAACTTAGCCCTAACCCTGCATACTAGATAACACACTGAGCTAACCTCTTAGCCCTAACCCTGTATACTAGATAACACACTGAGCTAACTTAGCCCTAACCCTGTATACTAGACAACACACTGAGCTAACTTAGCCCTAACCCTGCATATGATCCCTTAGGACAACACACTGAGCTAACTTAGCCCCTAACCCTGAATACTAGACAACACACTGAGCTAACTTAGCCCCTAACCCTGCATACTAGATAACACACTGAGCTAACCTCTTAGCCCTAACCCTGCATACTAGACAACACACTGAGCTAACCTCTTAGCCCTAACCCTGTATACTAGACAACACACTGAGCTAACTTAGCCCTAACCCTGCATACTAGACAACACACTGAGCTAACTTAGCCCTAACCCTGCATACTAGACAACACACTGAGCTAACCTCTTAGCCCTAACCCTGAATACTAGACAACACACTGAGCTAACCTCTTAGCCCTAACCCTGCATACTAGACAACACACTGAGCTAACTTAGCCCTAACCCTGCATACTAGACAACACACTGAGCTAACCTCTAGCCCTAACCCTGCATACTAGACAACACACTGAGCTAACCTCTTAGTGCATACTAGATAAACACACTGAGCTAACCTCTTAGCCCTAACCCTGCATACTAGCCTGAGCTAACCTAACCCTGCATACTAGACAACACACTGAGCTAACTTAGCCCTAACCCTGCATACTAGACAACACACTGAGCTAACCTCTTAGCCCTAACCCTGCATACTAGACAACACACTGAGCTAACTTAGCCCTAACCCTGTATACTAGACAACACACTGAGCTAACCTCTTAGCCCCTAACCCTGAATACTAGACAACACACTGAGCTAACACTCTTAGCCCTAACCCTGTATACTAGACAACACACTGAGCTAACTTAGCCCTAACCCTGCATACTAGACAACACACTGAGCTAACCTCTTAGCCCCTAACCCTGAATACTAGACAACACACTGAGCTAACTCAGCCCTCTAACCCTGCATACTAGATAACACACTGAGCATACTAAGCATACTAGATAACACACTGAGCTAACCTCTTAGCCCTAACCCTGTATACTAGACAACACACTGAGCTAATCCTCTAGCCCTAACCCTGTATACTAGACAACACACTGAGCTAACTTAGCCCTAACCCTGTATACTAGACAACACACCGAGCTGCTAACCTCTTCAGCTCCTAACCCTGAATACTAGACAACACACAGAGCTAAATCCCTCTTAGCCCTAACCCTCCTGCATACTAGATAACACAGAGCTAACCTCTTAGCCCCACCCTGCATACTAGACAACACACTGAGCTAACTCCTTAGCCCTAACCCTGAATACTAGACAACACAGAGCTAACCTCTTAGCCCTAACCCCGCATACTAGATAATGACAGAGCTAACCTCTTAGCCCTAACCCTGCATACTAGACAACACACTGAGCTAATCCTCTTAGCCCTAACCCTGCATAATACTAGACAACACACTGAGCTAACTTAGCCCTAACCCTGTATACTAGACAACACACTGAGCTAACCTCTAGCCCTAACCCTGCATACTCGAGCAACACACTGAGCTAACCTCTTAGCCCTAACTCCTGCATACTGCTTTAAGTTGATCCCTTAGGCTAAGCATACTAGATAACACACTGAGCTAACCTCTTAGCCCCAACCCTGCATACTAGAACACACACAGAGCTAACCTCTTAGCCCTAACCCTGTATACTAGATAAACACACTGAGCTAACCTCTTAGCCCTAACCCTGTATACTAGACAACACACTGAGCTAACCTCTTAGCCCTAACCCTGTATACTAGACAACACACTGAGCTACTTAGCCCTAACCCTGAATACTAGACAACACAGAGCTAACCCCTTAGCCCTAACCCTGCATACTCGACAACACAGAGCTAACCTCTTAGCCCTAACCCTGCATACTCGACAACACAGAGCTAACCTCTTAGCCCTAACCCTGCATACTCGACAACACAGAGCTAACCTCTTAGCCCTAACCCTGCATACTAGACAACAAACTGAGCTAACCTCTTAGCCCTAACCCTGCATACTGACAACACAGAGCTAACCACTTAGCCCTAACCCTGCATACTGACAACACAGAGCTAACCTCTTAGCCCTAACCCTGCATACTCGACAACACAGAGCTAACCTCTTAGCCCTAACCCTGCATACTAGACAACACACTGAGCTAACCTCTTAGCCCTAACCCTGAATACTAGACAACACAGAGCTAACCTCTTAGCCCTAACCCTGCATACTCGACAACACAGAGCCAACCTCTTAGCCCTAACCCTGCATACTGACAAACACAGAGCTAACCTCTTAGCCCTAACCCTGCATACACCACAACACAGAGCCAACCTCTTAGCCCTAACCCTGCATACTAGACAACAAACTGAGTTAACCTCTTAGCCCTAACCCTGCATACTAGACAACACACTGAGCTAACCTCTTAGCCCTAACCCTGCATACTAGACAACACACTGAGCTAACCCCAGCCCCAACCCTGCATACTAGACAACACACTGAGCTAACTTTAGCCCTAACCCTGCATACTAGACAACACACTGAGCTAACCTCTTAGCCCTAACCCTGTATACTAGACAACACACTGAGCTAACCTCTAGGGCCCTAACCCTGTATACTAGACAAACACACTGAGCTAACCTCTTAGCCCTAACCCTGTATACTGACAACACACTGAGCTAACTCCTTAGCCCTAACCCTGTACTACAGACAACACACTGAGCTAACCTCTTAGCCCTAACCCTGTATACTAGACAACACACTGAGCTAACTTAGCCCTAACCCTGTATACTAGACAACACACTGAGCTAACTTAGCCCTAACCCTGCATACTCGACAACACACTGAGCTAACCTCTTAGCCCTAACCCTGCATACTGCTTGTTGATCCCTTAGGGCTAAGCATACTAGATAACACACTGAGCTAACCTCTTAGCCCCAACCCTGCATACTAGACAACACACTGAGCTAACTTAGCCCTAACCCTGCATACTAGACAACACACTGAGCTAACTTAGCCCTAACCCTGCATACTAGACAACAAACTGAGCTAACCTCTTAGCCCTAACCCTGCATACTAGACAACAAACTGAGCTAACTTAGCCCTAACCCTGCATACTAGACAACACACTGAGCTAACTTAGCCCTAACCCTGCATACTAGACAACACACTGAGCTAACTTAGCCCTAACCCTGCATACTAGACAACACACTGAGCTAACCTCTTAGCCCTAACCCTGCATACTCGACAACACACTGAGCTAACCTCTTAGCCCTAACCCTGCATACTGCTTGTTGATCCCTTAGGGCTAAGCATACTAGATAACACACTGAGCTAACCTCTTAGCCCCAACCCTGCATACTAGACAACACACAGAGCTAACCTCTTAGCCCTAACCCTGAATACTAGACAACACACTGAGCTAACTTAGCCCTAACCCTGCATACTCGACAACACAGAGCTAACCTCTTAGCCCTAACCCTGCATACTCGACAACACAGAGCTAACCTCTTAGCCCTAACCCTGCATACTCGACAACACAGAGCTAACCTCTTAGCCCTAACCCTGCATACTCGACAACACAGAGCTAACCTCTTAGCCCTAACCCTGCATACTAGACAACAAACTGAGCTAACCTCTTAGCCCTAACCCTGCATACTCGACAACACAGAGCTAACCTCTTAGCCCTAACCCTGCATACTGGACAACACACTGAGCTAACCTCTTAGCCCTAACCCTGAATACTAGACAACACACTGAGCTAACCTCTTAGCCCTAACCCTGAATACTAGACAACACACTGAGCTAACTTAGCCCTAACCCTGCATACTAGATAACACACTGAGCTAACTTAGCCCTAACCCTGCATACTAGATAACACACTGAGCTAACTTAGCCCTAACCCTGCATACTAGATAACACACTGAGCTAACCTCTTAGCCCTAACCCTGCATACTCGACAACACACTGAGCTAACCTCTTAGCCCTAACCCTGCATACTAGACAACACACTGAGCTAACCTCTTAGCCCTAACCCTGCATACTAGATAACACACTGAGCTAACCTCTTAGCCCTAACCCTGAATACTAGACAACACACTGAGCTAACCTCTTAGCCCTAACCCTGCATACTAGATAACACACTGAGCTAACTTAGCCCTAACCCTGCATACTAGACAACACACTGAGCTAACCTCTTAGCCCTAACCCTGTATACTAGACAACACACTGAGCTAACCTCTTAGCCCTAACCCTGCATACTGCTTGTTGATCCCTTAGGGCTAAGCATACTAGATAACACACTGAGCTAACCTCTTAGCCCCAACCCTGCATACTAGATAACACACTGAGCTAACTTAGCCCTAACCCTGCATACTAGATAACACACTGAGCTAACTTAGCCCTAACCCTGCATACTCGACAACACAGAGCTAACCTCTTAGCCCTAACCCTGCATACTCGACAACACAGAGCTAACCTCTTAGCCCTAACCCTGCATACTAGACAACAAACTGAGCTAACTTAGCCCTAACCCTGAATACTAGACAACACACTGAGCTAACCTCTTAGCCCTAACCCTGCATACTAGACAACACACTGAGCTAACCTCTTAGCCCTAACCCTGCATACTAGACAACAAACTGAGCTAACTTAGCCCTAACCCTGAATACTAGACAACACACTGAGCTAACCTCTTAGCCCTAACCCTGCATACTAGACAACACACTGAGCTAACCTCTTAGCCCTAACCCTGCATACTAGACAACACACTGAGCTAACCTCTTAGCCCTAACCCTGTATACTAGACAACACACTGAGCTAACCTCTTAGCCCCAACCCTGCATACTAGACAACACACTGAGCTAACCTCTTAGCCCTAACCCTGCATACTAGACAACACACTGAGCTAACCTCTTAGCCCTAACCCTGCATACTAGACAACACACTGAGCTAACCTCTTAGCCCTAACCCTGCATACTAGACAACACACTGAGCTAACTTAGCCCTAACCCTGCATACTAGATAACACACTGAGCTAACCTCTTAGCCCTAACCCTGCATACTAGACAACAAACTGAGCTAACTTAGCCCTAACCCTGCATACTAGATAACACACTGAGCTAACCTCTTAGCCCTAACCCTGCATACTCGACAACACACTGAGCTAACTTAGCCCTAACCCTGTATACTAGACAACACACTGAGCTAACCTCTTAGCCCTAACCCTGCATACTGCTTGTTGATCCCTTAGGGCTAAGCATACTAGATAACACACTGAGCTAACCTCTTAGCCCCAACCCTGCATACTAGATAACACACTGAGCTAACTTAGCCCTAACCCTGCATACTAGATAACACACTGAGCTAACTTAGCCCTAACCCTGCATACTCGACAACACAGAGCTAACCTCTTAGCCCTAACCCTGCATACTCGACAACACAGAGCTAACCTCTTAGCCCTAACCCTGCATACTAGACAACACACTGAGCTAACCTCTTAGCCCTAACCCTGTATACTAGACAACACACTGAGCTAACCTCTTAGCCCCAACCCTGCATACTAGACAACACACTGAGCTAACCTCTTAGCCCTAACCCTGCATACTAGATAACACACTGAGCTAACTTAGCCCTAACCCTGCATACTGCTTGTTGATCCCTTAGGGCTAAGCATACTAGATAACACACTGAGCTAACCTCTTAGCCCTAACCCTGCATACTAGATAACACACTGAGCTAACTTAGCCCTAACCCTGCATACTAGACAACACACTGAGCTAACCTCTTAGCCCTAACCCTGCATACTAGACAACACACTGAGCTAACCTCTTAGCCCTAACCCTGCATACTAGATAACACACTGAGCTAACCTCTTAGCCCTAACCCTGCATACTAGACAACACACTGAGCTAACCTCTTAGCCCTAACCCTGCATACTAGACAACACACTGAGCTAACCTCTTAGCCCTAACCCTGCATACTCGACAACACACTGAGCTAACCTCTTAGCCCTAACCCTGCATACTCGACAACACACTGAGCTAACTTAGCCCTAACCCTGCATACTAGACAACACACTGAGC
>NW_025751881.1:0-14043 GCF_021184085.1 Oncorhynchus gorbuscha | reverse complement strand
TACTAATGGAACTAAAGACACCCTGAGACTACTACTAATGGAACTAAAGACACCCTGAGACTACTACTAATGGAACTAAAGACACCCTGAGACTACTACTAATGGAACTAAAGACACCCTGAGACTACTACTAATGGAACTAAAGACACCCTGAGACTACTACTAATGGAACTAAAGACACCCTGAGACTACTACTAATGGAACTAAAGACACCCTGAGACTACTACTAAAAGACACCCTGGACTACTACTAATGGAGACACCCTGAGACTACTACTAATGGAACTAAAGACACCCTGAGACTACTACTAATGGAACTAAAGACACCCTGAGACTACTACTAATGGAGACACCCTGAGACTACTACTAATGGAACTAAAGACACCCTGAGACTACTACTAATGGAGACACCCTGAGACTACTACTAATGGAACTAAAGACACCCTGAGACTACTACTAATGGAACTAAAGACACCCTGAGACTACTACACACCTGAGACTACTACTACTACTAACTAATGGAACTAAAGACACCCTGAGACTACTACTAATGGAGACACCCTGAGACTACTACTAATGGAACTAAAGACACCCTGAGACTACTACTAATGGAAACACCCTGATACTACTACTAAATGGAACTAAAGACACCCTGAGACTACTACTAATGGAGACACCCTGAGACTACTACTAATGGAGACACCCTGAGACTACTACTAATGGAGACACCCTGAGACTACTACTAATGGAGACACCCTGAGACTACTACTAATGGAGACACCCTGAGACTACTACTAATGGAGACACCCTGAGACTACTACTAATGGAACTAAAGACACCCTGAGACTACTACTAATGGAGACACCCTGAGACTACTACTAATGGAGACACCCTGAGACTACTACTAATGGAGACACCCTGAGACTACTACTAATGGAGACCTCCTGAGACTACTACTAATGGAGACCTCCTGAGACTACTACTAATGGAACTCAAGACACCCTGAGACTACTACTAATGGAGACACCCTGAGACTACTACTAATGGAGACACCCTGAGACTACTACTAATGGAACTAAAGACACCCTGAGACTACTACTAATGGAGACACCCTGAGACTACTACTAATGGAACTAAAGACACCCTGAGACTACTACTAATGGAACTAAAGACACCCTGAGACTACTACTAATGGAGACACCCTGAGACTACTACTAATGGAGACACCCTGAGACTCCTACTACTAATGGAACTAAAGACACCCTGAGACTACTACTAATGGAGACACCCTGAGACTACTACTAATGGAACTAAAGACACCCTGAGACTACTACTAATGGAACTAAAGACACCCTGAGACTACTACTAATGGAGACACCCTGAGACTACTACTAATGGAACTAAAGACACCCTGAGACTACTACTAATGGAACTAAAGACACCCTGAGACTACTACTAATGGAGACACCCTGAGACTACTACTAATGGAACTAAAGACACCCTGAGACTACTACTAATGGAGACACCCTGAGACTACTGCTAATGGAACTAAAGACACCCTGAGACTACTACTAATGGAGACCTCCTGAGACTACTACTAATGGAGACACCCTGAGACTACTACTAATGGAACTAAAGACACCCTGAGACTACTACTAATGGAGACCTCCTGAGACTACTACTAATGGAGACCTCCTGAGACTACTACTAATGGAACTAAAGACACCCTGAGACTACTACTAATGGAGACCTCCTGAGACTACTACTAATGGAGACCTCCTGAGACTACTACTAATGGAGACACCCTGAGACTACTACTAATGGAGACCTCCTGAGACTACTACTAATGGAACTAAAGACACCCTGAGACTACTACTAATGGAGACACCCTGAGACTACTACTAATGGAACTAAAGACACCCTGAGACTACTACTAATGGAACTAAAGACACCCTGAGACTACTACTAATGGAGACCTCCTGAGACTACTACTAATGGAACTAAAGACACCCTGAGACTACTACTAATGGAGACCTCCTGAGACTACTACTAATGGAACTAAAGACACCCTGAGACTACAAATAAAGTAGTGCACTATATAGTTGACAGGGTTCCATTTGGGACACAGAGGCACTATTATACAAGGTGAAGGAGAGGATCAATACACTATGTGTAATTATGAACCCACTGTCATTAATAAGGCCACATTGTAAATCAACATCTCCTCCGCAGTGACATATACCAAAACCATAGATATCACATAAAGTTCCTTTAAGGTCTTATCAAGGTAGACACAAAACATTATTTATTTTTTTGTTCATGTGTAGTTTCATCATTGTCTGAAAAGCTCCCTGCCTTAAAATATAAGCTATTCATCGTGTGAGCCCTTATAAATCAATCAAAGCTTAAAATGAAGCATGTCTTGAGAGCAGTGTGTTATAGAGCCTGCTCTGTAAATCAGAGAAATTATAGTCTTTAGAGCAGTGTGTTATAGAGCCTGCTCTGTAAATCAGAGGAATTATAGAGTCTTGAGAGCAGTGTGTTATAGAGCCTGCTCTGTAAATCAGAGAGATTATAGTCTTTAGAGCAGTGTGTTATAGAGCCTGCTCTGTAAATCAGAGGGTACGTGTCTTGAGAGCAGTGTGTTATAGAGCCTGCTCTGTAAATCAGAGGAATTATAGAGTCTTGAGAGCAGTGTGTTATAGAGCCTGCTCTGTAAATCAGAGGGTACGTGTCTTGAGAGCAGTGTGTTATAGAGCCTGCTCTGTAAATCAGAGGAATTATAGAGTCTTGAGAGCAGTGTGTTATAGAGCCTGCTCATTAAATCAGAGAATGAGTCTTGAGAGCAGTGTGTTATAGAGCCTGCTCTGTATATCAGAGGAATTAGAGTCTTGAGAGCAGTGTGTTATAGAGCCTGCTCTGTAAATCAGAGGGATTAGAGTCTTGAGAGCAGTGTGTTATAGAGCCTGCTCTGTAAATCAGAGGGATTAGAGTCTTGGGAGCAGTGTGTTATAGAGCCTGCTCTGTAAATCAGAGGGATTAGAGTCTTGGGAGCAGTGTGTTATAGAGCCTGCTCTGTAAATCAGAGGGATTAGAGTCTTGGGAGCAGTGTGTTATAGAGCCTGCTCTGTAAATCAGAGGAGTCTTGAGAGCAGTGTGTTATAGAGCCTGCTCTGTAAATCAGAGGAGTCTTGAGAGCAGTGTGTTATAGAGCCTGCTCTGTAAATCAGAGGGATTAGAGTCTTGAGAGCAGTGTGTTATAGAGCCCGCTCTGTAAATCAGAGGAGTCTTGAGAGCAGTGTGTTATAGAGCCCGCTCTGTAAATCAGAGGAGTCTTGAGAGCAGTGTGTTATAGATCCTGCTCTGTAAATCAGAGGGATTATAGAGTCTTGAGAGCAGTGTGTTATAGAGCCTGCTCTGTAAATCAGAGAATGTCTTTAGAGCAGTGTGTTATAGAGCCTGCTCTGTAAATCAGAGGAATTATAGAGTCTTGAGTCGTGTGTTATAGAGTCGTGTGTTATAGAGCCTGCTCTGTAAATCAGAGGGATTAGAGTCTTGAGAGCAGTGTGTTATAGAGCCTGCTCTGTAAATCAGAGGGATTAGAGTCTTGAGAGCAGTGTGTTATAGAGCCTGCTCTGTAAATCAGAGGGATTAGAGTCTTGAGAGCAGTGTGTTATAGAGCCTGCTCTGTAAATCAGAGGAGTCTTGAGAGCAGTGTGTTATAGAGCCTGCTCTGTAAATCAGAGGGATTAGAGTCTTGAGAGCAGTGTGTTATAGAGCCCGCTCTGTAAATCAGAGGAGTCTTGAGAGCAGTGTGTTATAGAGCCTGCTCTGTAAATCAGAGGGATTATAGAGTCTTGAGAGCAGTGTGTTATAGAGCCTGCTCTGTAAATCAGAGAATGTCTTTAGAGCAGTGTGTTATAGAGCCTGCTCTGTAAATCAGAGGAATTATAGAGTCTTGAGAGCAGTGTGTTATAGAGCCTGCTCTGTAAATCAGAGGGATTATAGAGTCTTGAGAGCAGTGTGTTATAGAGCCTGCTCTGTAAATCAGAGGGATTAGAGTCTTGAGAGCAGTGTGTTATAGAGCCTGCTCTGTATATCAGAGGGATTAGAGTCTTGAGAGCAGTGTGTTATAGAGCCTGCTCTGTAAATCAGAGGGATTAGAGTCTTGAGAGCAGTGTGTTATAGAGCCTGCTCTGTAAATCAGAGGGATTAGAGTCTTGAGAGCAGTGTGTTATAGAGCCTGCTCTGTAAATCAGAGGAGTCTTGAGAGCAGTGTCTTATAGAGCCTGCTCTGTATATCAGAGGGATTAGAGTCTTGAGAGCAGTGTGTTATAGAGCCTGCTCTGTAAATCAGAGGGATTAGAGTCTTGAGAGCAGTGTGTTATAGAGCCTGCTCTGTAAATCAGAGGGATTAGAGTCTTTAGAGCAGAGAAGGCCCAATGGCCCTTTTGCACAACGTAGCAACGCCCACTTCCGCTCAACTTCCTACCCGATACATAGCTTCCTGTCCCAATCACGTCCTGTCATTCTGATTGTAGCTATACCAACCTTGAAGTCGCTCATCTTATCATTAACTCAGTATATTAATATAATCATATTTCTATGTATCGGGTAGGAAGTTATGCGGAAGTGGGCGTTGCTACGTTGTGCAAAAGGGCCATTGGGCCTGCTCTGTAAATCAGAGGACAAGTGTCTTGAGAGCAGTGTGTTACTGAGCCCTCTGTCTCCTCTCCTCTCTGTCTCCTCTCTCTCTCCTCTCTGTCTCCTCTCTCTCTCCTCTCTCTCTCCTCTCTGTCTCCTCTCTCTCTCCTCTCTGTCTCCTCTCTATCTCCTCTCTCTCTCCTCTCTGTCTCCTCTCTCTCTCCTCTCTGTCTCCTCTCTATCTCCTCTCTCTCTCCTCTCTGTCTCCTCTCTGTCTCCTCTCTCTCTCCTCTCTGTCTCCTCTCTCTCTCCTCTCTGTCTCCTCTCTATCTCCTCTCTCTCTCCTCTCTGTCTCCTCTCTCTCTCCTCTCTGTCTCCTCTCTGTCTCCTCTCTCTCTCCTCTCTGTCTCCTCTCTATCTCCTCTCTCTCTCCTCTCTGTCTCCTCTCCTCTCTCTCTCCTCTCTGTCTCCTCTCTGTCTCCTCTCTCTCTCCTCTCTGTCTCCTCTCTCTTGGCAGTGGCACCTGACTGATCCTGTCTAGAGTCCAACAGCACAAACCACTCCAGTGATTCAGCCTAGTGTTTGTAGGACAACACTTCCAACTGCTCTCCAAGGCTCTTCTTTTCGCTGTGATTCTGATCCAAGTGTCAAGCCACTGAGAAAGAGACATTAAAGGGCCTACAATCTCTCTCCGGATAGACAGTTTGCTGCTCTACAGAAACAAAGTGGTCATGTCCAGGCAGCTCCATCCACAGTCAGACAGCTCCATCCACTGTCAGACAGCTCCATCCACTGTCAGACAGCTCCATCCACTGTCAGACAGCTCCATCCACCGTCAGACAGATTGAAATGACATGGTCCTCTCCCTGCAGTCAGTGAGTCTATTCCCCATAGTTTGGTCATCACATCACCAGACGACGGCTTGTCTCTAACAGACTCCCTGACAGAACTGAGACGGACCTGATGTTTCCTTTCTGTAGCGTATAGACACTGTTTCCTGAATAATATTGTCTCGGGATGAGACTGCTGATACTGAGTAACTGAGCTAGTTGACACATGAACAGTTTGGCTTGATACAATAGCGAGCTCTCTCCAAGTCTATCAGATAACTCTCTTTCCATCAGTAGTCAGAGTTTCTAAAGATAGTCTTCTAAATGTGTCTGTTTCTCCTCCCCCTCCTTTCTCCTCTCCTCTCCTCTCCTCACCCATTCCTCTTCTAGCTCCTACCTCCTCTCCTCTCCTCCCCCTCCTTCCTCCTCTCCTCACCCATTCCTCTTCTAGCTCCTTCCTCCTCTCCTCCCCCTCCTTCCTCCTCTCCTCACCCATTCCTCTTCTAGCTCCTTCCTCCTCTCCTCTCCTCCTTCCTCCTCTCCTCACCCATTCCTCTTCTAGTTCCTTCCTCCTCTCCCCTCAAGCCTCTACTCTTCTCCCTCCTTCCCTCACCCATTCCTCTTCTAGATCCTTCCTCCTCTCCTCTCCCTCCTTCCTCCTCTCCTCACCCATTCCTCTTCTAGCTCCTTCCTCCTCTCCTCCTTCCTCCTCTCCTCACCCATTCCTCTTCTAGTTCCTTCCTCCTCTCCCCTCAAGCCTCTACTCTTCTCCCTCTCCTCTTCTAGCTCCTTCCTCACCCATTCCTCTTCTAGCTCCTTCCTCCTCTCCTCTCCTACCTCTACTCTTTTCCCTCTCCTCTCCTCCCTCTCCTCTTCTAGCTCCTTCCTCACCCATTCCTCTTCTAGCTCCATCCTCCTCTCCTCTTCTCCCTCTGTTCTCCCTCCTTCCCCCTCTCCTCTCCTCCCTCTCTTCTCCTTCCCCTCCTCTTCTCCCTCCTTCCCCCTCTCCTCTCCTTCCCCTCCTCTTCTCCCTCCTTCCCCCTCTCCTCTCCTTCCCCTCCTCTTCTCCCTCCTTCCCCCTCTCCTCTCCTTCCCCTCCTCTTCTCCCTCCTTCCCCCTCTCCTCTCCTTCCCCCTCCTCTTCCCCCCCATCCCCCTCTCCTCTCCTTCCCCCTCCTCTCCCCCCATCCCCCTCTCCTCTCCTTCCCCTCCTCTCCCCCCATCCCCCTCTCCTCTCCTTCCCCTCCTCTTCTCCCTCCTTCCCCCTCTCCTCTCCTTCCCCTCCTCTTCTCCCTCCTTCCCCCTCTCCTCTCCTTCCCCTCCTCTTCTCCCTCCTTCCCCCTTTCCTCTCCTTCCCCCTCCTCTTCCCCCATCCCCTCTCCTCTCCTTCCCCCTCCTCTCCCCCCCATCCCCCTCTCCTCTCCTTCCCCTCCTCTTCTCCCTCCTTCCCCCTCTCCTCCCCTTCCCCTCCTCTTCTCCCTCCTTCCCCCCTCCTCTCCCCCCATCCCCCTCTCCTCTCCTTCCCCCTCCTCTTCCCCCCATCCCCCTTTCCTCTCCTTCCCCTCCTCTTCTCCCTCCTTCCCCCTCTCCTCTCCTTCCCCTCCTCTTCTCCCTCCTTCCCCCTCCTCTCCCCTCCTTCCCCCTCTCCTCTCCTTCCCCTCCTCTTCTCCCTCCTTCCCCCTCTCCTCTCCTTCCCCTCCTCTTCCCCCTCCTCTCCCCTCCTTCCCCCTCTCCTCTCCTTCCCCCTCCTCCCCCCATCCAGTTTTCTGGTACTGCTGATACAGATGAATGATTACACACTTACACTCGCACAAACGCACACCCACGCACACCCACCCACGCACACCCACCCACGCACACCCACGCACGCACACCCACGCACACCCACCCACGCACACCCACCCACGCACACACACGCACACCCACGCACACCCACGCACACACCCACTACACTATAGTTCTGACCTTCAGAATCAGTGAATACATTGCAGGTTAGTGTTTTTTGGTCATGAATATGGTTCTGGAGGCATTTCTGCAGAGTGGTCACTAGCTGGTTTTAACCATAACCTTATCCACACTGCTAACCCTAATGCCTAACCTTAACCTTAAAACAATGCCTAACCTTAACCACACTGCTAACCCTAATGCTTAACCTTAACCACACTGCTAACCCTAATGCCTAACCCTTATCCACACTGCTAACCCTAATTATCCAACACTGCTAACCCTAATGCCTAACCTTAATCACACTGCTAACCCTAATGCTTAACCTTAACCAAATGCCTAACCTTAACCTTATCCACACTGCTAACCCTAATACCCAACCTTAACCACACTGCTAACCCTAATGCCTAACCTTAATCACACTGCTAACCCTAATGCTTAACCTTAATCCACACTGCTAACCCTAATGCCTAACCACACTCCTAATGCCTAACCTTAACCTTATCCACACTGCTAACCCTAATACCCAACCTTAACCTTAACCACACTGCTAACCCTAATGCCTAACATTAACCACACTGCTGACCCTAATGCCTAACCTTAACCACACTGCTGACCCTAATGCCTAACCTTAACCACACTGCTGACCCTAATGCCTAACCTTAACCACACTGCTGACCCTAATGCTTAACCTTAACCACACCGCTAACCCTAATGCCTAACCTTAACCACACTGCTGACCCTAATGCCTAACCTTAATCACACTGCTAACCCTAATACCCAACCTTAACCTTAACCACACTGCTAACCCTAATGCCTAACCTTAACCACACTGCTGACCCTAATGCTTAACCTTAACCACACTGCGAACCCTAATGCCTAAACTTAACCTTAAATTAAGACCAAAAAGCTATTTTTTGTTTTCGTGAATTTTTACAATTAGAGGCCCATTTTGACTTTGCAAGCTGACCCATCTTAGCGGAAATCTCTCAGTTCTGCCTTCGGGACATGACTCATCCCAAAAAAAAAAACATCCACCTCCGAATACATTACCAGTGGCGGGGGAACAACGATTAATCTCCTTACCCTTTAATGCCACCCTGTAGATAGGAGATAAAACTCCAAATGAATCAGACCTGTCTTAGGAGAGTATTGAGCTCTGGGGGTAATTGAGTACCTTAGTTCCACACGCCCCTTTTGTACTCTAAGATGGTAGTCCTCTGAAACGACATATCACACAGCTGGAGAAAAACCCCCTATACACTATTATACTATACTATACATCCCAAGTCATTGAGCCAGGTGCTGTTAGTCTGTGAGGTGATCTATAGCGTCAGTCGATATCATCGGTCTTCCACAGCACATTGATCTATAGCACTCTGCTCTCAGTTTCAACGCCCCCCCCCCCCCCCCCATTACAGACCAATAAATCACATTGTTAGTGGGGGCGTCGGCCTGGAGACAGAGGAGGAACCTGTGAGGGCGAACAGGCATCACACCGAGCCTCTGTAATTAAAATGGCGTTGGGTGAAATATGATGAGGGGTCCACCTATAAACTGTGAGAGGGTGGTGGGGGAATCCAGGTCCCAGGTCTCCATGTATCGACACTGGGGGTTCATAAATCTCACAGGACCCCCATACCTTCTCTTTCATCCCATCTCTCTCTCTCTCTCTCTCTCTCTCTCTCTCTCTCTCTCTCTCTCTCTCTCCTCCCACTTCTTTCTTTCATCCCACCTCTCTCACTCTCTCACTCTCTCTCTATCTCTCTCTCTCTCTCTCTCTGTCTCTCTCTCTCTCTCTCTCTCTCTCTCTCTCCTCCCACTTCTTTCTTTCATCCCACCTCTCTCACTCTCTCACTCTCTCTCTCTCTCACTCTCTCTATCTCTCTCTCTCTCTCTCTCTCTCTCTCTCTCCTCCCACTTCTTTCTTTCATCCCACCTCTCTCACTCTCTCACTCTCTCTCTCTCTCTCTCTCTCTCTCTCTCTCTCTCTCTCTCTCTCTCTCTCTCTCTCTCTCTCTCTCTCTCTCTCTCCCTCCCACATCTTTCTTTCATCCCACCTCTCTCTCTCTCTCTCTCTCTCTCTCTCTCTCTCTCTCTCTCTCTCTGTCTCTCTCTCTCTCCTCCCACTTCTTTCTTTCATCCCACCTCTCTCACTCTCTCACTCTCTCTCTCTCACTCTCTCTCTCTCTATCTCTCTCTCTCTCTCTCTCTCTCTCTCTCTCTCTCTCTCCTCCCACTTCTTTCTTTCATCCCACCTCTCTCACTCTCTCACTCTCTCTCTCTCTCTCTCTCTCTGTCTCTCTCTCTCTCTCTGTTTCTCTCTGTCTCTCTCTCTCTCTCTCTCTCTCTCTCTCTCTCTCTCTCTCTCTCTCTCTCTCTCTCTCTCTCTCTCTCTCTCTCTCTCTCTCTCTCTCTCTCTCTCTCTCTCTCTCTCTCTCTCTCTCTCTCTCTCTGCTGAAGTATGACCCACTTACAGCCCAGCTAATCTTCTTCCTATGTGTGTGAACTTATGTGCAATTAAGTGTTAGGAAATAGTAGACACGCAGGCCTGCAAGGAGCAGAGAGTTGTCTATCCCTGGATTACAAGAACTATTAAAGTGTCACCCAAGACTCGTGATGACAGAGGATCTTCTCCTTGTCCGTCCTAGTCTATGCTGCTGTCTGAGTGGGTGGGTGTCTGAGTGAGTGGCTGTCTGAGTGGGTGACTGTCTGAGTGAGTGGCTGTCTGAGTGAGTGGCTGTCTGAGTGGGTGGCTGTCTGATTGGCTGTCTGAGTGGGTGGCTGTCTGAGTGGGTGGCTGTCTGAGTGGGTGGGTGTCTGAGTGTGTGGGTGGGTGGCTGTCTGAGTGGCTGTCTGAGTGGGTGTCTGAGTGGCTGTCTGAGTGGGTGGGTGTCTGAGTAAGTGGGTGTCTGAGTGGGTGTCTGAGTTGGTGGGTGTCTGAGTGTGTGGGTGTCTGAGTGGGTGTCTGAGTTGGTGGGTGTCTGAGTGGGTGGCTGTCTGAGTGGGTGTCTGAGTAAGTGGGTGTCTGAGTGGGTGTCTGAGTTGGTGGGTGTCTGAGTGGGTTGGTGTCTGAGTGGGTGTCTGAGTGGTTGTCTGAGTGGGTGGCTGTCTGAGTGGGTGTCTGAGTGGGTTGGTGTCTGAGTGGCTGTCTGAGTGGCTGTCTGAGTGGGTGGGTGTCTTGAGTGGGTGTCTGATGTACTACTGGGGTAGTGATGATGGGATCCTGATGGGAGACTGATATAAACTTGGTAAAAACTTCAGGTCGTAGTTCAGCTGACATGTTGACTTTGTGACTTCATCTGATACTAATGAGTTATTTCTCTCGCCATCCCTCCGTCGATCTCTTTCTCTCTCTCTCTCCATCTATAAATATCTCTCCCCTTCCTCTCTCTCTCCATCTATAAATATCTCTCCCCTTCCTCTCTCTCTCCATCTATAAATATCTCTCCCCCCTTCCTCTCTCTATAAATATCTCCATTTATAAATATCTCTCACCCTTCCTCTCTCTCTCCATCTATAAATATCTCTCCCCCCTTTCATCTATAAATATCTCTCCCCCTTCCTCTCTCTCTCCATCTATAAATATCTCTCCCCTTTCGTCTCTCTTCCTCTACCCGTCACTCTCTCATTCCCTCTCCCTCTCTCTCTCTCTCTCTCTCTCATTCCCTCTCCCTCTCATTCCTCTCTCTCTCTCTCTCTCTCTCTCTCTCTCATTCCCTCTCCCTCTCATTCCCTCTCCCTCTCTCTCCCCCCCAATTTCGATTTCTGTCTCTCCCTCTCTCATCCCCTATTCAGTACACGTAGCGCTCTGTTTGCTGGTACTGCCCTAGGCGTTGCCTCTCTTGAGTGATTAATTGTCTTTCAAGGCTGCTTCTGCTCTCTCTGCAGTCCTGTCTCAACTCACACCCTCCTCCTGCTGATTAATGTGAGAGGAGAACTTCCACTGAGACAGACAGCAGTACAGTTTGAGAGGAGAACTTCCACAGAGACAGACAGCAGTACAGTTTGAGAGGAGAACTTCCACAGAGACAGACAGCAGTACAGTTTGAGAGGAGAATTTCCACTGAGACAGACAGCAGTACAGTTTGAGAGGAGAACTTCCACAGAGACAGACAACAGTACAGTTTGAGAGGAGAACTTCCACTGGGACAGACAGCAGTACAGTTTGAGAGGAGAACTTCCACTGGGACAGACAGCAGTACAGTTTGAGAGGAGAACTTCCACAGAGACAGACAGCAGTACAGTTTGAGAGGAGAACTTCCACAGAGACAGACAACAGTACAGTTTGAGAGGAGAACTTCCACAGAGACAGACAGCAGTACAGTTTGCAGAGTTACTGGAAGATAAACAGGACATAACATTCAACATTCCTTTTAGCCATTTTCAATTAAAATCTTATTTTTGCACAGATTTTGTCTCATAACCCAATTAGGAGAGGAGCGGTATGGTACCAACAACAAGACACCAGAGAGACGCCTATAACCACGGAGGAACATGGAGACTGAGATCGCATCACACATAGCCCTCTGTTCCTTTTATAAGGGCTCAGGGCCTATCGGGCTCTGGTCAACAGTAGTGGACTAAGAAGGTAATAAGTTCCCATTTGGGACCAACCTCAGAGATGCTAAATACAGAAATTCCCAGTGCCGACTCCGACCTGGGATGTGTTCTTTGTCACACGTTGGAACACTTTGCTCATCAACCCACATCGGTAAAAAAAAAAAGAAATCGACATCAATTTATGTGATATGCCCGTTAGCAACATGCTAGTGTCTCAAGAAAGAGATAGTCTGTCTATTATTATAATGCTAACCGCGGCTAGCATTAGCAGCACGGGGGACTTTGAACTCAGAAAATCAAAAACAATGTATTTATACTATGAAGGACTAGCTGGTAGGGCCTATACAGTATATGCAGTGAAATACCTGGGGATTTGACTACAGTCAAAAACAATGTAACTATAAGATGTCATGCTATGTTGTTGTCTTAGGTCTCTCTTTATGGTCTTGTCTCTTTCATGTAGTGTTGTCTTAGGTCTCTTTATGTAGTGGTGTCTCTCTTGTCATGCTATGTTGTTGTCTTATAGGTCTCTCTTTATGTAGTGTTGTCTCTCATTATGTTGTTGTCTTAGGTCTCTCTTTATGTAGTGGTGTCTCTCTTTATGTAGTGTTGTCTCTCTTTATGTAGTGGTGTCTCTCTTGTCATGCTATGTTGTTGTCTTAGGTCTCTCTTTATGTAGTGTTGTCTCTCTTGTCATGCTATGTTGTTGTCTTAGGTCTCTCTTTATGTAGTGGTGTCTCTCTTGTCATGCTATGTTGTTGTCTTATAGGTCTCTCTTTATGTAGTGTTGTCTCTCTTGTCATGCTATGTTGTTGTCTTAGGTCTCTCTTTATGTAGTGGTGTCTCTCTTGTCATGCTATGTTGTTGTCTTAGGTCTCTCTTTATGTAGTGGTGTCTCTCTTGTCATGCTATGTTGTTGTCTTAGGTCTCTCTTTATATAGTGTTGTCTCTCTTTATGTAGTGGTGTCTCTCTTGTCATGCTATGTTGTTGTCTTAGGTCTCTCTTTATGTAGTGTTGTCTCTCTTGTCATCTCTGTTGTTGTCTTAGGTCTCTCTTTATGTAGTGGTGTCTCTCTTTATGTAGTGGTGTCTCTCTTGTCATGCTATGTTGTTGTCTTAGGTCTCTCTTTATGTAGTGTTGTCTCTCTTGTCATGCTATGTTGTTGTCTTAGGTCTCTCTTTATGTAGTGTGTCTCTCTTGTCATGCTATGTTGTTGTCTTAGGTCTCTCTTTATGTAGTGTTGTCTCTCTTGTCATGCTATGTTGTTGTCTTAGGTCTCTCTTTATGTAGTGTTGTCTCTCTTGTCATGCTATGTTGTTGTCTTAGGTCTCTCTTTATGTAGTGGTGTCTCTCTTGTCATGCTATGTTGTTGTCTTAGGTCTCTCTTTATGTAGTGTTGTCTCTCTTGTCATGCTATGTTGTTGTCTTAGGTCTCTCTTTATGTAGTGTTGTCTCTCTTGTCATGCTATGTTGTTGTCTTAGGTCTCTCTTTATGTAGTGTTGTCTCTCTTGTCATGCTATGTTGTTGTCTTAGGTCTCTCTTTATGTAGTGTGTCTCTCTTGTCATGCTATGTTGTTGTCTCTCTTTATTAGGTCTCTCTTTATGTAGTGTTGTCTTAGGTCTCTTTTATGTAGTGTCTCTCTTGTCATGCTGTTGTCTTAGGTCTCTCTTTATGTAGTGTTGTCTCTCTTGTCATGCTATGTTGTTGTCTTATGGTGTTGTCTCTCTTTATGCTATGTTGTTGTCTTAGGTCTCTCTTTGTGTAGTGTTGTCTAGGTCTCTCTTTATGCAGTGGTGTCTCTCTTGTCATGCTATGTTGTTGTCTTAGGTCTCTCTTTATGTAGTGTTGTCTCTCTTGTCATGCTATGTTGTTGTCTTAGGTCTCTCTTTATGTAGTGTTGTCTCTCTTGTCATGCTATGTTGTTGTCTTAGGTCTCTCTTTATGTAGTGGTGTCTCTCTTGTCATGCTATGTTGTTGTCTTAGGTCTCTCTTTATGTAGTGTTGTCTCTCTTGTCATGCTATGTTGTTGTCTTAGGTCTCTCTTTATGTAGTGGTGTCTCT
>NW_025751880.1:0-14045 GCF_021184085.1 Oncorhynchus gorbuscha | reverse complement strand
AGTGGGTTTGAGGTACCCAGTGGGTTTGAGGTGCCCAGTGGTTTGAGGTGCCCAGTGGGTTGAGGTGCCCAGTCCAGTGGGTTTGAGGTGCCCAGTGGGTTTGAGGTGCCCAGTGGGTTTGAGGTGCCCAGTGGGTTTGAGGTGCCCAGTGGGTTTGAGGCTAGCCCAGTGGGTTTGAGGCGCCCAGTGGTTTGAGGTGCCCAGTGGGTTTGAGGCGCCCAGTGGGTTTGAGGCTCCAGTGGGTTTGAGGTGCCCAGTGGGTTTGGAGGTGCCCATGTGGGTTTGAGGTGCCCAGTGGGTTTGAGGTGCCCAGTGGGTTTGAGGTGCCCAGTGGGTTTGAGGTGCCCAGTGGGTTTGACGCGCCCAGTGGGTTTGAGGTGCCCAGTGGGTTTGAGGTGCCCAGTGGGTTTGAGGTGCCCAGTGGGGTTTGAGGCGCCCAGTGGGTTTGAGGCACCCAGTGGGTTTGAGGCACCCAGTGGGTTTGAGGTACCCAGTGGGTTTGAGGTACCCAGTCCAGTGGGTTTGAGGTACCCAGTCCAGTGGGTTTGAGGTGTCCAGTGGGTTTGAGGTGTCCAGTCCAGTGGGTTTGAGGTGCCCAGTCCAGTGGGTTTGAGGTGCCCAGTCCAGTGGGTTTGAGGTGCCCAGTCCAGTGGGTTTGAGGTACCCAGTGGGTTTGAGGTGCCCAGTGGGTTTGAGGTACCCAGTGGGTTTGAGGTGCCCAGTGGGTTTGAGGTGCCCAGTGGGTTGAGGTGCCCAGTCCAGTGGGTTTGAGGTGCCCAGTGGGTTTGAGGTGCCCAGTGCCCAGTGGGTTTGAGGTACCCAGTGGGTTTGAGGTGCCCAGTCCAGTGGGTTTGAGGTGCCCAGTGGGTTTGAGGTGCCCAGTGGGTTTGAGGTACCCAGTGGGTTTGAGGTGCCCAGTGGGTTTGAGGTACCGCAGTGGGTTTGAGGTGCCCAGTGGGTTTGAGGCGCCCAGTGGGTTTGAGGCGTCCAGTGGGTTTGAGGCGCCCAGTGGGTTTGAGGTGCCCAGTGGGTTTGAGGTGCCCAGTCCAGTGGGTTTGAGTGCCCAGTCCAGTGGGTTTTGAGAGTGCCCGGTGGGTTTTGAGGTGCCCGTGGGTTTGAGGCGCCCAGTGGGTTTGAGCGCCCCGTGTGAGGCGCCCAGTGGGTTTGAGGTGCCCAGTGGGTTTGAGGTGCCCAGTGGGTTGAGGTGCCCAATCCAGTGGGTTTGAGGTGTCCAGTGGGTTTGAGGTGCCCAGTGGGTTAAGGTGCCCAGTCCAGTGGGTTTGAGGTGCCCAGTGGGTTTGAGGTGCCCAGTGGGTTGAGGTGCCCAGTGGGTTTGAGGTGCCCAGTGGGTTTGAGGTGCCCAGTGAGTTTGAAGTGCCCAGTGGGTTTGAGGTGCCCAGTGGGTTGAGGTGCCCAGTCCAGTGGGTTTGAGGTGCCCAGTCCAGTGGGTTTGAGGTGCCCAGTGGGGTTGAGGTACCCAGTGGGTTTTGAGGTGCCCAGTGGGTTTGAGGTGCCCAGTGGGTTTGAGGTGCCCAGTGGGGTTGAGGTGCCCAGTGTGTTTGAGTGCCCAGTCCAGTGGGTTTGAGGTGCCCAGTCCAGTGGGTTTGAGGTGCCCAGTCCAGTGGGTTTGAGGTGCCCAGTGGGTTTGAGGTGCCCAGTCCAGTGGGTTTGAGGTGCCCAGTGGGGTTGAGGTGCCCAGTGGGTTTGAGTGCCCAGTCCAGTGGGTTTGAGGTGCCCAGTCCAGTGGGTTTGAGGTGTCCAGTGGGTTTGAGGTGTCCAGTGGGTTTGAGGTGCCCAGTCCAGTGGGGTTGAGGTGCCCAGTGGGGTTGAGGTGCCCAGTGGGTTTGAGTGCCCAGTCCAGTGGGTTGAGGTGTCCAGTGGGTTTGAGGTGTCCAGTGGGTTTGAGGTGCCCAGTGGGTTTGAGGTGCCCAGTGGGTTTGAGGTGCCCAGTCCAGTGGGTTTGAGGTGTCCAGTGGGTTTGAGGTGTCCAGTGGGTTTGAGGTGTCCAGTGGGTTTGAGGTGCCCCAGTGGGTTTGAGGTGGTGCCCAGTCCAGTGGGTTTGAGGTGCCCAGTGGGTTTGAGGTGCCCAGTGGGTTTGAGGTGCCCAGTGCCCAGTGGGTTGAGGTACCCAGTGGGTTTGTGCCCAGTCCAGTGGGTTGAGGTCCCAGTGGGTTTGAGGTGCCCAGTGGGTTTGAGGTGCCCAGTGGGTTTGAGTGCCCAGTGGGTTTGAGGCGCCCAGTGGGTTTGAGGTGCCCCAGTCCAGTGGGTTTGAGGTGCCCAGTGGGTTTGAGTACCCAGTGGGTTTGAGGTACCCAGTGGGTTGAGTGCCCAGTCCAGTGGGTTTGAGGTGCCCAGTGGGTTTGAGTGCCCAGTGGGTTTGAGTGCCCCAGTGGGTTTGAGGCGCCCAGTGGGTTTGAGGCGCCCAGTGGGTTTGAGGTGTCCAGTGGGTTTGAGGTGCCCAGTGGGTTTGAGGTGCCCAGTGGGTTTGAGTGCCCAGTCAGTGGGTTTGAGGTGCCCAGTGGGTTTTGAGGTGCCCAGTGGGTTTGAGGTGCCCAGTGCCCAGTGGGTTTGAGGTACCCAGTGGGTTTGTGCCCAGTCCAGTGGGTTTGAGGTGCCCAGTGGGTTTGAGGTGCCCAGTGGGTTTGAGGTGCCCAGTGGGTTTGAGGTACCCAGTGGGTTGAGGTGCCCAGTGGGTTTGAGCGCCCAGTGGGTTTGAGGTGCCCAGTGGGTTTGGGCGCCCAGTGGGTTTTGAGTGTCCAGTGGGTTTGAGGTGCCCAGTGGTTTGAGGTGCCCAGTCCAGTGGGTTTGAGGTGCCCAGTGGGTTTGAGTGCCCAGTGGGTTTGAACGCCCAGTGGGTTTGAGGTGCCCAGTCCAGTGGGTTTGAGGTGCCCAGTGGGTTTGAGGTACCCAGTGGGTTTGAGGTACCCAGTGGGTTTGAGGTGCCCAGTCCAGTGGGTTTGAGTGCCAGTCCAGTGGGTTTGAGGTGCCCAGTGGGTTTGAGGTGCCCAGTGGGTTGAGGTGCCCAGTGTGGTTTGAGGTGCCCAGTCCAGTGGGTTTGAGGTGCCCAGTCCAGTGGGTTTGAGGTGTCCAGTGGGTTTGAGGTGTCCAGTGGGTTTGAGTGCCCAGTCCAGTGGGTTTGAGGTGCCCAGTGGGGTTGAGGTGCCCAGTGGGTTTGAGGTGCCCAGTCCAGTGGGTTTGAGGTGCCCAGTCCAGTGGGTTTGAGGTGTCCAGTGGGTTTGAGGTGTCCAGTGGGTTTGAGTGTCCAGTGGGTTTGAGGTGCAGTCCAGTGGGTTTGAGGTGCCCAGTCCAGTGGGTTTGAGGTGTCCAGTGGGTTTGAGGTGTCCAGTGGGTTTGAGGTGCCCAGTGGGTTTGAGGTACCCAGTGGGTTGAGGTGCCCAGTCCAGTGGGTTTGAGGTACCCAGTGGGTTTGAGGTGCCCAGTGGGTTTGAGGTGCCCAGTGGGTTTGAGGCGCCCAGTGGGTTTGAGGCGCCCAGTGGGTTTGAGGTGTCCAGTGGGTTTGAGGTGCCCAGTGGTTTGAGGTGCCCAGTGGGTTTGAGGTGCCCAGTGGGTTTGAGGCGCCCAGTGGGTTTGAGGTGTCCAGTGGGTTTGAGGTACCCAGTCCAGTGGGTTTGAGGTGCCCAGTGGGTTTGAGGTGTCCAGTGGGTTTGAGGTGCCCAGTGGGTTGAGGTGCCCAGTCCAGTGGGTTTGAGGTGCCCAGTGGGTTTGAGGCGCCCAGTCGGTTTGAGGTGCCCAGTCCAGTGGGTTTGAGGTGCCCAGTCCAGTGGGTTTGAGGTGCCCAGTCCAGTGGGTTTGAGGTACCCAGTGGGTTTGAGGTGCCCAGTGGGTTTGAGGTACCCAGTGGGTTTGAGGTGCCCAGTGGGTTTGAGGTGCCCAGTGGGTTTGAGGTGCCCAGTCCAGTGGGTTTGAGGTGCCCAGTGGGTTTGAGGCGCCCAGTGGGTTTGAGGTGCCCAGTCCAGTGGGTTTGAGGTGCCCAGTCCAGTGGGTTTGAGGTGCCCAGTGGGTTTGAGGTGCCCAGTGGGTTTGAGGTGCCCAGTGGGTTTGAGGTGCCCAGTGGGTTTGAGGTGCCCAGTGGGGTTGAGGTGCCCAGCCCAGTGGGTTTGAGGCACCCAGTGGGTTTGAGGTGCCCAGTCCAGTGGGTTTGAGGTGCCCAGTCCAGTGGGTTTGAGGTGCCCAGTGGGTTTGAGGTGTCCAGTGGGTTTGAGGTGCCCAGTGGGGTTGAGGTGCCCAGTGGGGTTGAGGTGCCCAGTGGGTTTGAGGTGCCCAGTGGGTTTGAGGTGCCCAGTGGGTTTGAGGTGCCCAGTGGGTTTGAGGTACCCAGTGGGTTTGAGGTACCCAGTGGGTTGAGGTGCCCAGTCCAGTGGGTTTGAGGTACCCAGTGGGTTTGAGGTGCCCAGTGGGTTTGAGGTGCCCAGTGGGTTTGAGGCGCCCAGTGGGTTTGAGGCGCCCAGTGGGTTGAGGTGCCCAGTCCAGTGGGTTTGAGGTGTCCAGTGGGTTTGAGGTGTCCAGTGGGTTTGAGGTGTCCAGTGGGTTTGAGGTGCCCAGTCCAGTGGGTTTGAGGTGCCCAGTGGGGTTGAGGTGCCCAGTGGGTTTGAGGTGCCCAGTCCAGTGGGTTTGAGGTGCCCAGTCCAGTGGGTTTGAGGTGTCCAGTGGGTTTGAGGTGTCCAGTGGGTTTGAGGTGCCCAGTCCAGTGGGTTTGAGGTGCCCAGTGGGGTTGAGGTGCCCAGTGGGTTTGAGGTGCCCAGTCCAGTGGGTTTGAGGTGTCCAGTGGGTTTGAGGTGCCCAGTGGGTTTGAGGTGCCAGTCCAGTGGGTTTGAGGTGCCCAGTGGGTTTGAGGTGCCCAGTGGGTTTGAGGTGCCTGCAGGTGCCCAGTGGGTTTATGTACCCAGTGGTTTGAGGTGCCCAGTCCAGTGGGTTTGAGGTGCCCAGTGGGTTTGAGGTACCCAGTGGGTTTGAGGTGTCTAGTGGGTTTTGAGGCGCCCAGTGGGTTTGAGGTGCCCAGTGGTTTGAGGCGCCCAGTGGGTTTGAGGTGTCCAGTGGGTTTGAGGTGCCCAGTGGTTTGAGGTCCCCAGTCCAGTGGGTTTGAGGTGCCCAGTGGGTTTGAGGTGCCCAGTGGGTTTGAAGCCCCAGTGGGTTTGAGGTGCCCAGTCCAGTGGGTTTGAGGTGCCCAGTGGGTTTGGGTGCCCAGTCCAGTGGGTTTGAGGTGTCCAGTGGGTTGAGGTGATCCAGTGGGTTTGAGGTACCCAGTGGGTTTGAGTGCCCAGTGGGTTTGAGGCGCCCAGTGGGTTAGCGCAAAGGGGTTTAGGGGTACAGTGGTTTGAGGTGCCCAGTGGGTTTGAGGTGCCCAGTGGGTTTGAGGTGCCCAGTGGGTTTGAGTGTCCAGTGGGTTTGAGGTGCCCAGTGTGGGTTTGAGGTGCCCAGTGGGTTTGAGGTGCCCAGTGGGTTTGAGGTGCCCAGTGGGTTTGAGGTAGCCCAGTGGGTTTGAGGTGCCCCAGTGGTTTGAGGTGCCCAGTGGGGTTGAGGTGCCCAGTGGGTTTGAGGTGCCCAGTGGGTTTGAGGTGCCCAGTGGGTTTGAGGTGCCCAGTGGGTTTGAGGTGCCCAGTGGTTTGAGGTGCCCAGTGGGTTTGAGGCCAGTGGGTTTGAGGTGCCCAGTGGGTTTGAGGTACCCAGTGGGTTTGATGTACCCAGTGGGTTGAGGTGCCAATCCAGTGGGTTTGAGGTACCCAGTGGGTTTGAGGTGCCCAGTGGGTTTTGAGTGCCCAGTGGGTTTGAGGCGCCCAGTGGGTTTGAGGCGCCCAGTGGGTTTGAGGCGCCCAGTGGGTTTGAGGTGCCCAGTGGTTTGAGGTGCCCAGTGGTTTGAGGTGCCCAGTGGGTTTGGAGTGCCCAGTGGGTTTGAGGTGTCCAGTGGGTTTGAGGTGCCCAGTGGGTTTGAGGTGCCCAGTGGTTTGAGGTGCCCAGTGGTTTGAGGTGCCCAGTGGTTTGAGGTGCCCAGTGGGTTTTGAGTGCCCAGTGGGTTTGAGGTGCCCAGTGGTTTGAGGCGCCCAGTGGGTTTGAGGCGCCCAGTGGTTTGAGGCGCCCAGTGGGTTTGGAGTGTCCAGTGGGTTTGAGGTGCCCAGTGGTTTGAGGTGCCCAGTCCAGTGGGTTTGAGTGCCCAGTGGGTTTGAGGTGCCCAGTGGGTTTGGAGGCGCCCAGTGGGTTTGAGGTGCCCAGTCCAGTGGGTTTGAGGTGCTCAGTGGGTTTGAGGTACCCAGTGGGTTTGAGGTACCCAGTGGGTTTGAGGTGCCCCAGTCCAGTGGGTTTGAGGTGCCCAGTGGGTTTGAGGTGCCCAGTGGGGTTGAGGTGCCCAGTGGTTTGAGGTGCCCAGTCCAGTGGGTTTGAGGTGCCCAGTCCAGTGGGTTTGAGGTGTCCAGTGGGTTTGAGGTGTCCAGTGGGTTTGAGGTGCCCAGTCAGTGGGTTTGAGGTGCCCAGTGGGGTTGAGGTGCCCAGTGGGTTTGAGGTGCCCAGTCCAGTGGGTTTGAGGTGCCCAGTCCAGTGGGTTTGAGGTGTCCAGTGGGTTTGAGGTGTCCAGTGGGTTTGAGGTGCCCAGTCCAGTGGGTTTGAGGTGCCCAGTGGGGTTGAGGTGCCCAGTGGGTTTGAGGTGCCCAGTCCAGTGGGTTTGAGGTGTCCAGTGGGTTTGAGGTGCCCAGTGGGTTTGAGGTGCCCAGTGGGTTTGAGTGCCCAGTGGGATTGAGGTGCCCAGTCCAGTGGGTTTGAGGTGTCCAGTGGGTTTGAGGTGTCCAGTGGGTTTGAGGTGTCCAGTGGGTTTGAGGTGCCCAGTGGGTTTGAGGTGCCCAGTCCAGTGGGTTTGAGGTGCCCAGTGGGTTTGAGGTGCCCAGTGCCCAGTGGGTTTGAGGTACCCAGTGGGTTTGAGGTGCCCAGTCCAGTGGGTTTGAGGTGCCCAGTGGGTTTGAGGTGCCCAGTGGGTTTGAGTACCCAGTGGGTTTGAGGTGCCCAGTGGGTTTGAGGCGCCCAGTGGGTTTGAGGTGCCCAGTGGGTTTGAGGCGCCCAGTGGTTTGAGGTGCCCAGTCCAGTGGGTTTGAGGTGCCCAGTGGGTTTGAGGTGCCCAGTGGGTTTGAGGCGCCCAGTGGGTTTGAGGTGCCCAGTCCAGTGGGTTTGAGGTGCCCAGTGGGTTTGAGGTGCCCAGTGGGTTTGAGGTACCCAGTGGGTTTGAGGTACCCAGTGGGTTGAGGTGCCCAGTCCAGTGGGTTTGAGGTACCCAGTGGGTTTGAGGTGCCCAGTGGGTTTGAGGTGCCCAGTGGGTTTGAGGCGCCCAGTGGGTTTGAGGCGCCCAGTGGGTTTGAGGTGTCCAGTGGGTTTGAGAGTGCCCAGTGGTTTGAGGTGCCCAGTGGGTTTGAGGTGCCCAGTGGGTTTGAGGCGCCCAGTGGGTTTGAGTGTCCAGTGGGTTTGAGGTACCCAGTCCAGTGGGTTTGAGGTGCCCAGTGGGTTTGAGGTGTCCAGTGGGTTTGAGGTGCCCAGTGGGTTGAGGTGCCCAGTCCAGTGGGTTTGAGGTGCCCAGTGGGTTTGAGGTGCCCAGTGGGTTTGAGGTGCCCAGTGGGTTTGAGGTGCCCAGTCCAGTGGGTTTGAGGTGCCCAGTCCAGTGGGTTTGAGGTGCCCAGTCCAGTGGGTTTGAGGTACCCAGTGGGTTTGAGGTACCCAGTGGGTTTGAGGTACCCAGTGGGTTTGAGGTGCCCAGTGGGTTTGAGGTGCCCAGTCCAGTGGGTTTGAGGTGCCCAGTGGGTTTGAGGCGCCCAGTGGGTTTGAGGTGCCCAGTCCAGTGGGTTTGAGGTGCCCAGTCCAGTGGGTTTGAGGTGCCCAGTGGGTTTGAGGTGCCCAGTGGGTTTGAGGTGCCCAGTGGGTTTGAGGTGCCCAGTGGGTTTGAGGTGCCCAGTGGGGTTGAGGTGCCCAGCCCAGTGGGTTTGAGGCACCCAGTGGGTTTGAGGTGCCCAGTCCAGTGGGTTTGAGGTGCCCAGTCCAGTGGGTTTGAGGTGCCCAGTGGGTTTGAGGTGTCCAGTGGTTTGAGGTGCCCAGTGGGTTTGAGGTGCCCAGTGGGTTTGAGGTGCCCAGTGGGGAGGTGCCCAGTGGGTTTGAGGTGCCCAGTGGGTTTGAGGTGCCCAGTGGGTTTGCCCAGTGGGTTTGAGGTACCCAGTGGGTTTGAGGTACCCAGTGGGTTGAGGTGCCCCGGTCCAGTGGGTTTGGGTACCCAGTGGGTTTGAGGTGCCCAGTGGGTTTGAGGTGCCCAGTGGGTTTGAGGCGCCCAGTGGGTTTGAGGCGCCCAGTGGGTTTGAGGTGTCCAGTGGGTTTGAGGTGCCCAGTGGTTTGAGGTGCCCAGTGGGTTTGAGGTGCCCAGTGGGTTTGAGGTGCCCAGTGGGTTTGAGGCGCCCAGTGGGTTTGAGGTGTCCAGTCCAGTGGGTTTGAGGTGCCCAGTGGGTTTGAGGTGTCCAGTGGGTTTGAGGTGCCCAGTGGGTTGAGGTGCCCAGTCCAGTGGGTTTGAGGTGTCCAGTGGGTTTGAGGTGTCCAGTGGGTTTGAGGTGTCCAGTGGGTTTGAGGTGCCCAGTCCAGTGGGTTTGAGGTGCCCAGTGGGGTTGAGGTGCCCAGTGGGTTTGAGGTGCCCAGTCCAGTGGGTTTGAGGTGCCCAGTCCAGTGGGTTTGAGGTGTCCAGTGGGTTTGAGGTGTCCAGTGGGTTTGAGGTGCCCAGTCCAGTGGGTTTGAGGTGCCCAGTGGGGTTGAGGTGCCCAGTGGGTTTGAGGTGCCCAGTCCAGTGGGTTTGAGGTGTCCAGTGGGTTTGAGGTGCCAGTGGGTTTGAGGTGCCCAGTGGGTTTGAGGTGCCCAGTGGGTTTGAGGTGCCCAGTGGGTTTGAGGTGCCCAGTCCAGTGGGTTTGAGGTGTCCAGTGGGTTTGAGGTGTCCAGTGGGTTTGAGGTGTCCAGTGGGTTTGAGGTGCCCAGTGGGTTTGAGGTGCCCAGTCCAGTGGGTTTGAGGTGCCAGTGGGTTTGAGGTGCCCAGTGGGTTTGAGGTGCCCAGTGCCCAGTGGTTTGAGGTACCCAGTGGGTTTGAGGTGCCAGTCCAGTGGGTTTGAGGTGCCCAGTGGGTTTGAGGTACCCAGTGGGTTTGAGGGTGGGTTTGAGTGCCCAGTGGGTTTGAGGTGCCCAGTGGGTTTGGCGCCCAGTGGGTTTGAGGTGTCCAGTGGGTTTGAGGTGCCCAGTGGTTTGAGGTCCCCAGTCCAGTGGGTTTGAGGTGCCCAGTGGGTTTGAGGTGCCCAGTGGGTTTGAGGCGCCCAGTGGGTTTGAGGTGCCCAGTCCAGTGGGTTTGAGGTGCCCAGTGGGTTTGAGGTGCCCAGTGGGTTTGAGGTACCCAGTGGGTTTGAGGTACCCAGTGGGTTGAGTGCCCAGTCAGTGGGTTTGAGGTACCCAGTGGGTTTGAGGTGCCCAGTGGGTTTGAGGTGCCCAGTGGGTTTGGGCGCCCAGTGGGTTTGAGGCGCCCAGTGGGTTTGAGCGCCCAGTGGGTTTTGAGGTGCCCAGTGGTTTGAGGTGCCCAGTGGGTTTTGAGTGCCCAGTGGGTTTGAGGTGCCCAGTGGGTTTGAGTGTCCAGTGGGTTTGAGGTACCCAGTCAGTGGGTTTGAGGTGCCCAGTGGGTTTGAGTGTCCAGTGGGTTTGAGGTGCCCAGTGGGTTGAGGTGCCCAGTCCAGTGGAGTTTGAGGTGCCAGTGGGTTTGAGCGCCCAGTCGGTTTGGTGCCCAGTCCAGTGGGTTTGAGGTGCCCAGTCCAGTGGGTTTGAGGTGCCCAGTCCAGTGGGTTTGAGGTACCCAGTGGGTTTAGTGCCCAGTGGGTTTGAAGGTACCCAGTGGGTTTGAGTGCCCAGTGGGTTTGAGAGTGCCAGTGGGTTTGAGGTGCCCAGTCCAGTGGGTTTGAGGTGCCCAGTGGGTTTGAGGCGCCCAGTGGGTTTGAAGTAGCCCAGTCCAGTGGGTTTGAGGTGCCCAGTCCAGTGGGTTTGAGGTGCCCAGTGGGTTTGAGGTGCCCAGTGGGTTTGAGGTGCCCAGTGGGTTTGAGCGCCCAGTGGGTTTGAGGCGCCCAGTGGGTTTTGAGGCGTCCAGTGGGTTGAGGTGCCCAGTGGTTTGAGGTGCCCAGTGGGTTTGAGGTGCCCAGTGGGTTTGAGCGCCCAGTGGGTTTGAGGTGTCCAGTGGGTTTGAGGTGCCCAGTGGGTTGAGGTGCCCAGTCCAGTGGGTTTGAGGTGTCCAGTGGGTTTGAGGTGTCCAGTGGGTTTGAGCGCCCAGTCGGTTTGAGGTGCCCAGTCCCGAGTGGGTTTGAGGTGCCCAGTCCAGTGGGTTTGAGGTGCCCAGTCCAGTGGGTTTGAGGTACCCAGTGGGTTTGAGGTGCCCAGTGGGTTTGAGGTACCCAGTGGGTTTGAGGTGCCCAGTGGGTTTGAGGTGCCCAGTGGGTTTGAGGTGCCCAGTCCAGTGGGTTTGAGGTGCCCAGTGGGTTTGAGGCGCCCAGTGGGTTTTAGTAGCCCGGTCCAGTGGGTTTGAGGTGCCCAGTCCAGTGGGTTTGAGGTGCCCAGTGGGTTTGAGGTGCCCAGTGGGTTTGAAAGGTGCCCAGTGGGTTTGAGGCGCCCAGTGGGTTTGAGGCGCCCAGTGGGTTTTGAGCGTCCAGTGGGTTTGAGGTACCCAGTGGTTTGAGGTGCCCAGTGGGTTTGAGGTACCCAGTGGGTTTGAGCGCCCAGTGGTTTGAGGTGTCCAGTGGGTTTGAGGTGCCCAGTGGGTTGAGGTGCCCAGTCAGTGGGTTTGAGGTGTCCAGTGGGTTTGAGGTGCCCAGTGGGTTTGAGGTACCCAGTGGGTTTGAGGTGCCCAGTGGGTTTGAGGTGCCCAGTGGGTTTGAGGTGCCCAGTCCAGTGGGTTTGAGGTGCCCAGTGGGTTTGAGGCGCCCAGTGGGTTTGAGTAGCCCAGTCAGTGGGTTTGAGGTGCCCAGTCAGTGGGTTTGAGGTGCCCAGTGGGTTTGAGGTGCCCAGTGGGTTTGAGGTGCCCAGTGGGTTTGAGCGCCCAGTAGGTTTGAGCGCCCAGTGGTTTGAGCGTCCCAGTGTTTGAGGTGCCCAGTGGTTTGAGGTGCCCAGTGGGTTTGAGGTGCCCAGTGGGTTTGAGGTGCCCAGTGGGTTTGAGGCGTCCAGTGGGTTTGAGGTGCCCAGTGGGTTGAGGTGCCCAGTGTGGTTTGAGGTGCCCAGTCCAGTGGGTTTGAGGTGTCCAGTGGGTTTGAGGTGTCCAGTGGGTTTGAGGTGTCCAGTGGGTTTGAGGTGCCCAGTCCAGTGGGTTTGAGGTGCCCAGTGGGGTTGAGGTGCCCAGTGGGTTTGAGGTGCCCAGTCCCAGTGGGTTTGAGTGCCCAGTCCAGTGGGTTTGAGTGTCCAGTGGGTTTGAGGTGTCCAGTGGGTTTGAGGTGCCCAGTCCAGTGGGTTTGAGGCCCAGTGGGGTTGAGGTGCCCAGTGGGTTTGAGGTGCCCAGTCCAGTGGGTTTGAGGTGTCCAGTGGGTTTGAGGTGCCCAGTGGGTTTGAGGTGCCCAGTGGGTTTTGAGGTGCCCAGTGGGTTTAAAGTGCCCAGTCCAGTGGGTTTGAGGTGTCCAGTGGGTTTGAGGTGTCCAGTGGGTTTGAGGTGTCCAGTGGGTTTGAGGTGCCCAGTGGGTTTGAGGTGCCCAGTCCAGTGGGTTTGAGGTGCCCAGTGGGTTTGAGGTGCCCAGTGGGTTTGAGGTGCCCAGTGCCCAGTGGGTTTGAGGTACCCAGTGGGTTTTGAGGTGCCCAGTCCAGTGGGTTTGAGGTGCCCAGTGGGTTTGAGGTGCCCAGTGGGTTTGAGGTACCCAGTGGGTTTGAGGTGGTGGGTTTGAGGTGCCCAGTGGGTTTGAGGTGCCCAGTGGGTTTGGGCGCCCAGTGGGTTTGCCCAGTGGGTTTGAGGTGCCCAGTGGTTTGAGGTGCCCAGTCCAGTGGGTTTGAGGTGCCCAGTGGGTTTGAGTGCCCAGTGGGTTTGAGGCGCCCAGTGGGTTTGAGGTGCCCAGTCCAGTGGGTTTCAGGTGCCCAGTGGGTTTGAGGTGCCCAGTGGGTTTGAGTACCCAGTGGGTTTGAGGTACCCAGTGGGTTGAGGTGCCCAGTCCAGTGGGTTTGAGGTACCAGTGGGTTTGAGGTGCCCAGTGGGTTTGAGGTGCCCAGTGGGTTTGAGGCGCCCAGTGGGTTTGAGGCGCCCAGTGGGTTTGAGGTGTCCAGTGGGTTTGAGGTGCCCAGTGGTTTGAGGTGCCCAGTGGGTTTGAGGTGCCCAGTGGGTTTGAGGCGCCCAGTGGGTTTGAGGTGTCCAGTGGGTTTGAGGTACCCAGTCCAGTGGGTTTGAGGTGCCCAGTGGGTTTGAGGTGTCCAGTGGGTTTGAGGTGTCCAGTGGGTTGCCCAGTGGGTTGAGGTGCCCAGTCCAGTGGGTTTGAGGTGCCCAGTGGGTTTGAGGCGCCCAGTCGGTTTGAGGTGCCCAGTCCAGTGGGTTTGAGGTGCCCAGTCCAGTGGGTTTGAGGTGCCCAGTCCAGTGGGTTGAGGTACCCAGTGGGTTTGAGGTACCCAGTGGGTTTGAGGTACCCAGTGGGTTTGAGGTGCCCAGTGGGTTTGAGGTGCCCAGTCCAGTGGGTTTGAGGTGCCCAGTGGGTTTGAGGCGCCCAGTGGGTTTGAGTGCCCAGTCCAGTGGGTTTGAGGTGCCCAGTCCAGTGGGTTTGAGGTGCCCAGTGGGTTTGAGGTGCCCAGTGGGTTTGAGGTGCCCAGTGGGTTTGAGGTGCCCAGTGGGTTTGAGGTGCCCAGTGGGGTTGGAGGTGCCCAGCCCAGTGGGTTTGAGGCACCCAGTGGGTTTGAGGTGCCCAGTCCAGTGGGTTTGAGGTGCCCAGTCCAGTGGGTTTTTGGTGCCCAGTGGGTTTGAGGTGTCCAGTGGGTTTGAGGTGCCCAGTGGGTTTGAGGTTGAGGTGCCCAGTGGGGTTGAGGTGCCCAGTGGGTTTGAGGTGCCCAGTGGGTTTGAGGTGCCCAGTGGGTTTGAGGTGCCCAGTGCCCAGTGGGTTTGAGTGTACAGTGGGTTTGAGGTACCCAGTGGGTTGAGGTGCCCAGTCCAGTGGGTTTGAGGTACCCAGTGGGTTTGAGGTGCCCCAGTGGTTTGAGGTGCCCAGTGGTTTGAGGCGCCCAGTAGGTTTGAGCGCCCAGTGGGTTTGAGGCGCCCAGTGGGTTTGAGGTGTCCAGTGGGTTTGAGGTGCCCAGTGGTTTGAGGTGCCCAGTGGGTTTGAAGGTGCCCCAGTAGGTTTGGCGCCCAGTGGGTTTGAGGTGTCCAGTGGGTTTGGTACCCAGTCCAGTGGGTTTTGAGGGGTGCCAGTATAAGGTTTGAGGTGTCCCGATGGGTTTGAGGTGCCCAGTGGGTTGAGGAGTGCCCAGTCCAGTGGGTTTGAGGTGCCCAGTGGGTTTGGGGCGCCCAGTCGGTTTGAGTGCCCAGTCCAGTGGGTTTGAGGTGCCCAGTCCAGTGGGTTTGAGGTGCCCAGTCCAGTGGGTTTGAGGTACCCAGTGGGTTTGAGGTGCCCAGTGGGTTTGAGGTACCCAGTGGGTTTGAGGTGCCCAGTGGGTTTGAGGTGCCCAGTGGGTTTGAGGTGCCCAGTGGGTTTGAGGTGCCCAGTGGGTTTGAGGCGCCCAGTGGGTTTGAGGTGCCCAGTCCAGTGGGTTTGAGTTGCCCAGTCCAGTGGGTTTGAGGTGCCCAGTGGGTTTGAGGTGCCCAGTGGGTTTGAGGTGCCCAGTGGGTTTGAGGTGCCCAGTGGGTTTGAGGTGCCCAGTGGGGTTGAGGTGCCCAGCCCAGTGGGTTTGAGGCACCCAGTGGGTTTGAGGTGCCCAGTCCAGTGGGTTTGAGGTGCCCAGTCCAGTGGGTTTGAGGTGCCCAGTCCAGTGGGTTTGAGGTGCCCAGTGGGTTTGAGGTGTCCAGTGGGTTTGAGGTGCCCAGTGGGGTTGAGGTGCCCAGT
>NW_025751879.1:0-14046 GCF_021184085.1 Oncorhynchus gorbuscha | reverse complement strand
ACACACACACACACACACACACACACACACACACACACACACACACACACACACACACACACACACACACACACACACACACACACACACACACACACACACACACACACACACACACTGCTGCTGATTCCTGACACACACCTGAATCGTATGTCTCTCCTCTTCCCATCTCAAGGCTACTCTGTACCCACGTTACCAACGGTATAGGACGCCACCCGTCGTTTGGTGAGGCCTCGTCGCGCCCTTCTAGCCGACACCCGTCTGTAGGCAGCGCCAGGCTGCCCTCCGTGGGAGAGGAGTCATCACACCCTCCTGGTCTCAGACCAGTCGGTGAGATACACCCCTGGAGTCATGACCCTGGTGGAGAACTGATATTAACGTCATATGATGCGTTCCTCTGACTGAGAAGCATTGACTTGGTCGTCGTTGACGATCAGATCATTAACAACGGGTTGTTGTTTTGTCCTTGTATTTAGTTGGAAGATGTTGCTGATACCTTCTCTCTCTCTCTCTCTCTCTCTCTCTCTCTCTCTCTCTCTCTCTCTCTCCTCTCTCTCTCTCCCTCTCTCTCTCTCTCTCTCTCTCTCTCTCTCTCTCTCTATCTGTCTCTCTCATCTGTCTCTCTCTATCTGTCTCTCTCTCTCTCTCTCTGTCTCTCTCTCTCTCTGTCTCTCTCTCTCTCTGTCTCTCTCTCTATCTGTCTCTCTCTCTCTATCTGTCTCTCTCTCTCTCTCTCTGTCTCTCTCTCTCTCTCTCTCTGTCTCTCTCTCTCTCTCTCTCTCTCTCTCTCTCTCTCTCTGTCTCTCTCTGTCTCTCTCTATCTGTCTCTCTCTATCTGTCTCTCTCTCTCTATCTGTCTCTCTCTATCTGTCTCTCTCTGTCTCTCTCTCTCTGTCTCTCTCTCTCTCTCTCTCTCTCTCTCTATCTCTCTCTGTCTCTCTCTGTCTCTCTCTCTGTCTCTCTCTCTCTCTCAGGTCCACACCTCGTAAACACTCCTGGGATACAGGATGACCGGCGCACTCGCCCCAGCAGCCACACCCCCTTGGAACTGCGGCTGTCCAATCCGGGAGACGACCTCCTCGCTAGCTACCGCCCTCCGTCTCCCACGGAGACAGACATGGATACTGAGCCTCAGGTGCTGCTGGAGCCAGAAGGGGCTAAATTCATCCTGGGTCCCACCCCGGCTCAGAGGAGGCAGAAGCAGACCCCTGGGGATGAGGACAGGGAGGCTGGGTCCAGACGTTCTGGGGATGAGGACAGGGAGGCTGGGTCCAGACGTTCTGGGGATGAGGACGGGGAGGCTGGGTCCAGACGTTCTGGGGATGGAGAGATGGAGCTTGGGGTGTCTGGGTCTAACGATGAGCCCAGCTTGACAGCTCCCTCTGGGGTCTGAACGGGAATGGGAACGACTGTGTGGTGGGCGCAACCCTGGGTCTCCAGGCAGGAGACTGTGATACGGGCTATGACAGTGATGAACGCAAAGACGGGCCCCCTCCCCTCTTCCTCCGAACCCAAACCCTCCACCTCTCCCAGGGCCCAAACCCAGCACCATCTCCACCTATGAGCACCACAATGGCAACACCAGCCATCCTTATGTTTCCACCCCTGTTCCAGCCCCCAACCCCCGGCGTAACCGCCCCGCCATCCCCTCCCTGACTCCTCCCACAATGCCAACAACTCCGCCCAGCGCGCACGGCGCTCCTTAACTACGAGAACCTCCCGGCGCTGCCGCCGGTGTGGGAGACCGCCAGGCGCCTCCGAGGGAGACGAGGAGGACGAAGAGGAGGTGTATCACGGATATGGACCAAAGACGCCCTCCCTTAACGGCTACCACAACCACCACCACCATCCTCACCACCATCATCATCACCTTCATCACCACGGTCTGGGTCTGGACCCCATGCACAACTACGTCAACACAGAGAATGTAAATGTCTCGCTCAGCGCCAAACTGGACTCTGCGCGGATCCTTCCGCGGGGGCGGGACTCTAGCGGCGTCTGTTTGACCCCCACCGTCTTTAACTTTGACTTCCGGTCGGGGCGATTGGCGGGTGGACCGTGTGGGTTGGGGTTGGATCCCCTGAGGCAGCTGAACTACATTGAGTTGGAGATGGAGAAGGGTTCGGACTCCAGTGGGCCGCAGACACCCAAGACCCCCACCACTCCCTGTGGCCTCGGCCTGGGCAGTCTCCTCCTCCCCCCCCCTCCACCCCCACGCGGAGGACCGAACTGTACGCCATGATCGACATCGAGCGCACGGCGGCCATGTCGAGCCTTCAGAAAGCACTGCCCCGTGACGACGGTACCTCTAGGAAAACCAGACACAACAGTACTGACCTTCCTATGTGAACTTCACCACGCCCTCCCATACCTAGCCTACCAAGCACTGATCGCAAATGGAACCCTATTCCCTATATAGTGCACTACTTTAGACCAGAGCCCTATTCCTATATAGTGCACTACTTTAGACCAGAGCCCTATTCCCTATATAGTGCACTACTTTAGACCAGAGCCCTATTCCCTATATAGTGCACTACTTTAGACCAGGACTATTCATAAAGTGCCTGAGAGTAGGAGTGCTGATCTAAGATCAGTTTGACCTTTTTAGACAATAAGGAATCCGATGACCTGGACGGGGGGGGGGGGGATCTGATCCCAGATCAGCCCTTCTACTCTGAGAACCCATGGCCCAGAGGGTTCTGGTCAAAATGAGTACATAACGACCCAGGGCCCAGAGGGTTCTTGTCAAAATGAGTACATAACGACCCAGGGCCCAGAGGGTTCTGGTCAAAATGAGTACATAACGACCCAGGGCCCAGAGGGTTCTGGTCAAAATGAGTACATAACGACCCAGGGCCCAGAGGATTCTGGTCAAAATGAGTACATAACGACCCAGGGCCCAGAGGATTCTGGCAAAATGAGTACCACCCAGAGGGTTCTGGTCAAAATGAGTACATAACGACCCAGGGCCCAGAGGGTTCTGGTCAAAATGAGTACATAACGACCCAGGGCCCAGAGGGTTCTGGTCAAAATGAGCTCATAACGACCCAGGGCCCAGAGGGTTCTGGTCAAAATGAGTACATAACGACCCAGGGCCCAGAGGGTTCTGGTCAAAATGAGCTCATAACGACCCAGGGCCCAGAGGGTTCTGGTCAAAATGAGTACATAACGACCCAGGGCCCAGAGGGTTCTGGTCAAAATGAGTACATAACGACCCAGGGCCCAGAGGGTTCTGGTCAAAATGAGTACATAACGACCCAGGGCCCAGAGGGTTCTGGTCAAAATGAGTACATAACGACCCAGGGCCCAGAGGGTTCTGGTCAAAATGAGTACATAACGACCCAGGGCCCAGAGGGTTCTGGTCAAAATGAGTACATAACACTAGGGCCCAGAGGGTTCTGGTCAAAATGAGACAGAACCACTGGGCCCAGGGTTCTTCAAAATGAGTTGCACCTTGACCTGAGGGCCCTTGGGTTGTTGTCATGAGTTTGTTTACCTCAAACTGAAGAAAAAAAAACCCAGAGGGTTCATTTGAAGACAGGGCTGCAGATTTGGTCAATAAATAAATTATATCTTATTCCTTCAAAATGAGCTCATACATTCCACCCAGGCCCAGAGGGTTCTGTGTCCTGAGTACATAACGTAACCTGGGCCCAGAGGGTTCTGGCCAAAATGAGTCATGACATAACACTGGGCCCAGAGGGTTCTGGTCAAAATGAGCATGACCTGTTCTGCAAAATGAGTGCAGTACATAGGGAATAGTGATCATTTGGGACAGAACCACTGTCGTTCTTAGTAACCTGGACCTGACCCTGTTGTTGTTGTCATACTTTGTTTTACCTCCAAACTGAAGAAAAAAAAACAACCTGTTTGTGCCAGTCTGTGTCATTTGAAGAGTTACACTGTGTCCTGATAGTAACCTGGTCCCAGACCTGTTTGTGCCAGTCTGTGTCATGACAAGGAGTTACACTGTGTCCTGATAGTAACCTGGTCCCAGACCTGTTTGTGCCAGTCTGTGTCACGACAAGGAGTTACACTGTGTCCTGATAGTAACCTGGTCCCAGACCTGTTTGTGCCAGTCTGTGTCACGACAAGGAGTTACACTGTGTCCTGATAGTAACCTGGTCCCAGACCTGTTTGTGCCAGTCTGTGTCACGACAAGGAGTTACACTGTGTCCTGATAGTAACCTGGTCCCAGACCTGTTTGTGCCAGTCTGTGTCATGACAAGGAGTTACACTGTGTCCTGATAGTAACCTGGTCCCAGACCTGTTTGTGCCAGTCTGTGTCATGACAAGGAGTTACACTGTGTCCTGATAGTAACCTGGTCCCAGACCTGTTTGTGCCAGTCTGTGTCACGACAAGGAGTGGCATGATGACACAAACAGACTGGTACCCAGGCTATACTGAAAGGGGACTGATGGCACCAGGTACACACCAATATAACACTATTTGATTCCTGAGGTCATTTGATACCTAATTAAAGAAGGGAGTGAAACACCTTGACTTCTAGCCTGGTCTCAGATCAGTCTGTGCTCTTGTCTACTCCCTCTCTGTCATTGTCAAGCCAAACAAATGAGTGCCAGGGCGTTGTCATGACGGCACAAACAGACTGGTACCCAGGCTACCTGTTATTCCGAGTGCCTGTGTAAGTTTAGCTTGCAGGTGATGTGCCAAACAGAGAGTCTCTTTGAATGACGGACCTCCTCACCAATCTCTCTCTCGGTACCAATCTTTTATAGTGCTGATCGTGAACTGAAATGATGTTAAAGTCAACACTCGTGTCGCTATTTGAAGCTGACTTCCTTGTTGCCCTAATGGCTGTGGACTCCAATGGTGTGTTATGTTAGTGGGCCGACCAGGGTTGGGCTCAATTCCATTTCAATCCCAGTCGATTCAGGAAGTACACTGAAATTCCTATTCTCTTCGATGCTTTTCAACAAGGAACATGTTGAATTGGAACTTGGTTTACGTTCTGAATTGACGGAATGGAATTGACCCCAAGCCTGGAGTCTTGGGCCATGTCTCAGGGTCAACGTCTTGGTACACCACAGTCCCTTTATCCACTACTAGTGTACAGACAGATGGTGTGTATGTATAAATGGGTTTGTTCATGCTGGCTGTACTGAAAGCACCCAAATCCTACCGTTGCTGTTCCTGTGTGACATCATCATGTTCCAGGTTCCTTCCAGCAGGTTTGGGGTTCCATTTATTTTACTATTCAGTCAATTCAGAGAGTCGATTTGAAATTTGAGTTTTGTTTCCTGGATGGACAGAACTGATAGGGAATTGACCCCCGACCCTGCAAACAATAGTCCATTTGTACAGGGGCCCCTGGTGGTTGTTGTAGAATGTCTTAGTTCAGTCTGAGTTTTCCTTCCAAACGTGGTTGTGAACAAGGAAAACAGAAAGGGACGGCGTTTCCCCACAATGCTGTCCGACAGCCATGTTTCATAGGAGGAGTTTAGGTTCCATAGTGTTGTCTTCTGTTATCTGTTCTCTCATTGTATCATATTGTACAAATCATTATTATTGGGTTCTAACTTGCATTATATTTTTTCTACCTACATTTTAAAAGAGTTCGTAAACTATAGGAATTGTACAAAAGTACTTTAATAGATATTGTTTATTAAAGAAAGGAACTGTTAGTGGAAAAAAATGATTATTTGCCAAACTCCTTTTTTTTCAATTCTAGAATATGATGATTTTCACGGAGTTCTAGAACGGGTTCCGTTGGTTCCATTTACGATGTAAACATTCCTTATTTCCTCTGTTTTGGTCTCAGAGCACCAGACACTATAAAGAACTACGCAGTGAATGAAACAATGCATTACTCACTGAGCACAGACGTCAGTTCAACATCTATTCCACGTTGGTTCAACGTCATTTTGTTGATTCAACCAGTGAACAGGCCATTGGGTCTTCTGTTGAAAAACAGAATGACTTCATATTGTATGGACTTTACATTGGTGGGAGGGGAGGCGATTTTGATATTTGCATTTTTCTGTTCTGGAAATGTGTTTACCAGAATGTTAGTATTTTTTGACCGGAGGAAAAACCATAGTGTGTATTTAGATGTCTACAACAATGTTCATACAATATTCCATCACTACCAACAACCCCCTGTGTTTTGTAGCATGGCAAAATAATAAAATAAAAAAATGGAACTAAGTGTTGTCTCTGGGTTGTTTTTCTATTTGTGTCATAATTATCATTGATAGTTTATTGTATTGCTTCGGTTTATCTTGTATTTCTTTAGCTCTCACACACTGGACTGAAGTAAGGAGACTGACCCCTGGTGGTAATGGAGGGGACATGCAGTCCCTCCTGGACTGTACTGAAGTAAGGAGAGTGACCCCTGGTGGTAATGGAGGGGACATGCAGTCCCTCCTGGACTGTACTGAAGTAAGGAGAGTGACCCCTGGTGGTAATGGAGGGGACATGCAGTCCCTCCTGGACTGTACTGAAGTAAGGAGAGTGACCCCTGGTGGTAATGGAGGGGACATGCAGTCCTCCTGGACTGTACTGGAAGTAAGGAGACTGACCCCTGGTGGTAATGGAGGGGACATGCAGTCCCTCCTGGACTGTACTGAAGTAAGGAGAGTGACCCCTGGTGGTAATGGAGGGGACATGCAGTGCAACTGTCTCCCTGGTGACGGCAATAAGAGTGTGGCAATCATTGATATGGACAGACTTCATTCTGAGTAATAAAGTGCAACAAGGAAGAATTGTGTGAAACAAAAATGCTTTCGGGAGAACTGGACTGGCTGGTCTTACCGTACACGAGGAGGACGTTGTGTAGAGGTGGTCTTACCGTACACGAGGAGGACGTTGTGTAGAGGTGGTCTTACCGTACACGAGGAGGACGTTGTGTAGAGGTGGACTTACCGTACACGAGGAGGACGTTGTGTTGAGGTGGTCTTACCGTACACGAGGAGGACGTTGTGTAGAGGTGGTCTACACGAGGAGGACGTTGTGTAGAGGTGGTCTTACCGTACACGAGAGGACGTTGTGTAGAGGTGGTCTTACACGAGAGGACGTTGTGTAGAGGTGGTCTTACCGTACACGAGGAGGGACGTTGTGTAGAGGTGGTCTTACCGTACACGAGGAGGACGTTGTGTAGAGGTGGTCTTACCGTACGAGAGAGGACGTTGTGTAGAGGTGGACTTACCGTACGAGGAGGACGTTGTGTAGAGGTGGTCTTACCGTACACGAGGAGGACGTTGTGTAGAGGGTCTACGAGGAGGACGTTGTGTAGAGGTGGTCTTACCGTACACGAGGAGGACGTTGTGTAGAGGTGGTCTTACCGTACACGAGGAGGACGTTGTGTAGAGGTGGTCTTACCGTACACGACGAGGACGTTGTGTAGAGGTGGTCTTACCGTACACGAGGAGGACGTTGTGTAGAGGTGGTCTTACCGTACACGAGGAGGACGTTGTGTAGAGGTGGTCTTACCGTACACGAGGAGGACGTTGTGTAGAGGTGGTCTTACCGTACACGAGGAGGACGTTGTGTAGAGGTGGTCTTACCGTACACGAGGAGGACGTTGTTTAGAGGTGGTCTACACGAGGAGGATGTTGTGTAGAGGTGGTCTTACCGTACACGAGGAGGATGTTGTGTAGAGGTGGTCTTACCGTACACGAGGAGGACGTTGTGTAGAGGTGGTCTACACGAGGAGGACATTGTGTAGAGGTGGTCTTACCGTACACGAGGAGGACGTTGTGTAGAGGTGGTCTACACGAGGAGGACGTTGTGTAGAGGTGGTCTTACCGTACACAAGGAGGACGTTGTGTAGAGGTGGTCTTACCGTACACGAGGAGGACGTTGTGTAGAGCTGGTCTTACCGTACACGAGGAGGACGTTGTGTAGAGGTGGTCTTACCGTACACAAGGAGGACGTTGTGTAGAGCTGGTCTTACCGTACACGACGAGGACGTTGTGTAGAGGTGGTCTTACCGTACACGAGGAGGACGTTGTGTAGAGGTGGTCTACACGAGGAGGACGTTGTGTAGAGGTGGTCTTACCGTACACAAGGAGGACGTTGTGTAGAGGTGGTCTTACCGTACACGAGGAGGACGTTGTGTAGAGCTGGTCTTACCGTACACAAGGAGGACGTTGTTTAGAGGTGGTCTACACGAGGAGGACGTTGTGTAGAGGTGGTCTTACCGTACACGAGGAGGACGTTGTGTAGAGGTGGTCTTACCGTACACGAGGAGGACGTTGTGTAGAGGTGGTCTTACCGTACACGAGGAGGACGTTGTGTAGAGGTGGACTTACCGTACACGAGGAGGACGTTGTGTAGAGGTGGTCTTACCGTACACGAGGAGGACGTTGTGTAGAGGTGGTCTACACGAGGAGGACGTTGTGTAGAGGTGGTCTTACCGTACACGAGGAGGACGTTGTGTAGAGGTGGTCTTACCGTACACGAGGAGGACGTTGTGTAGAGGTGGTCTTACCGTACACGAGGAGGACGTTGTGTAGAGGTGGTCTTACCGTACACCTAGGAGGACGTTGTGTAGAGGTGGTCTACACGAGGAGGACGTTGTGTAGAGGTGGTCTTACCGTACACAAGGAGGACGTTGTGTAGAGGTGGTCTTACCGTACACGAGGAGGACGTTGTGTAGAGCTGGTCTTACAGTACACAAGGAGGACGTTGTTTAGAGGTGGTCTACACTGTCTCTAATCCCTGCAGGAGAGACCTCTTCACTGGACAGGGATAAGGTGGGAGAGACCTCTTCACTGGACAGGATAAGGTGCAGGAGAGACCTGTTCACTGGACAGGATAAGGTGCAGGAGAGACCTCTTCCTGACAGGGATAAGGTGCAGGAGAGACCTCTTCACTGGACAGGATAAGGTGCAGGAGAGACCTCTTCACTGGACCACAGGATAAGGTGCAGGAGAGACCTCTTCACTGGACCACAGGATAAGGTGCAGGAGAGACCTCTTCACTGGACAGGGATAAGGTGCAGGAGAGACCTCTTCACTGGACAGGGATAAGGTGCAGGAGAGACCTCTTCACTGGACAGGGATAAGGTGCAGGAGAGACCTCTTCACTGGACAGGGATAAGGTGCAGGAGAGACCTCTTCACTGGACAGGGATAAGGTGCAGGAGAGACCTCTTCACTGGACCGGGATAAGGTGCAGGAGAGACCTCTTCACTGGACAGGGATAAGGTGCAGGAGAGACCTCTTCACTGGACAGGGATAAGGTGCAGGAGAGACCTCTTCACTGGACAGGGATAAGGTGCAGGAGAGACCTCTTCACTGGACCACAGGATAAGGTGCAGGAGAGACCTCTTCACTGGACCACAGGATAAGGTGCAGGAGAGACCTCTTCACTGGACAGGGATAAGGTGCAGGAGAGACCTCTTCACTGACAGGGATAAGGTGCAGGAGAGACCTCTTCACTGGACAGGGATAAGGTGCAGGAGAGACCTCTTCACTGGACAGGATAAGGTGCAGGAGAGACCTCTTCACTGGACAGGGATAAGGTGCAGGAGAGACCTCTTCACTGGGCCAGGATAAGGTGCAGGAGAGACCTCTTCACTGGACAGGGATAAGGTGCAGGAGAGACCTCTTCACTGGACAGGGATAAGGTGCAGGAGAGACCTCTTCACTGGACAGGGATAAGGTGCAGGAGAGACCTCTTCACTGGACAGGGATAAGGTGCAGGAGAGACCTCTTCACTGGACAGGGATAAGGTGCAGGAGAGACCTCTTCACTGGACAGGGATAAGGTGCAGTAGAACCTCTTCACTGGACAGGGATAAGGTGCAGGAGAGACCTCTTCACTGGACAGGGATAAGGTGCAGGAGAGACCTCTTCACTGGACAGGGATAAGGTGCAGGAGAGACCTCTTCACTGGACAGGGATAAGGTGCAGGAGAGACCCCTTCACTGGACAGGATAAGGTGCAGGAGAGACCTCTTCACTGGACAGGGATAAGGTGCAGGAGAGACCTCTTCACTGGACCAGGATAAGGAGCAGGAGAGACCTCTTCACTGGACAGGGATAAGGTGCAGGAGAGACCTCTTCACTGGACCAGGATAAGGTGCAGGATAGACCTCTTCACTGGACCAGGATAAGGTGCAGGAGAGACCTCTTCACTGGACCAGGATAAGGTGCAGGATAGACCTCTTCACTGGACCAGGATAAGGTGCAGGAGAGACCTCTTCACTGGACCAGGATAAGGAGCAGGAGAGACCTCTTCACTGGACCAGGATAAGGTGCAGGAGAGACCTCTTCACTGGACAGGGATAAGGTGCAGGGTTTCTGTACAGCACTTTGAGATATCAGCTGATGTACGAAGGGCTATATAAATAAATTTGATTTGATTTGATTTGACAGGGATAAGGTGCAGGAGAAACCTCTTCACTGGACAGGGATAAGGAGCAGGAGAGACCTCGTCACTGGACCAGGATAAGGTGCAGGAGACCTCACTGGACAGGATAAGGCAGGAGAGACCTCTTCACTGGACAGGATAAGGTGCAGGAGAGACCTCTTCACTGACCAGGATAAGGTGCAGGAGAGACCTCTTCACTGGACAAGGATAAGGCAGGAGAGACCTCTTCACTGGACAGGGATAAGGTGCAGGAGAGACCTCTTCACTGGACAGGGATAAGGTGCAGGAGAGACCTCTTCACTGGACCAGGATAAGGTGCAGGAGAGACCTCTTCACTGGACAGGGATAAGGTGCAGGAGAGACCTCTTCACTGGACCAGGATAAGGTGCAGGAGAGACCTCTTCACTGGACCAGGATAAGGTGCAGGAGAGACCTCTTCACTGGACCAGGATAAGGAGCAGGAGAGACCTCTTCACTGGACCAGGATAAGGTGCAGGAGAGACCTCTTCACTGGACAGGGATAAGGTGCAGGAGAGACCTCTTCACTGGGCCAGGATAAGGTGCAGGAGAGACCTCTTCACTGGACAGGGATAAGGTGCAGGATAGACCTCTTCACTGGACAGGGATAAGGTGCAGGAGAGACCTCTTCACTGGACCAGGATAAGGTGCAGGAGAGACCTCTTCACTGGACAGGGATAAGGTGCAGGAGAGACCTCTTCACTGGACAGGGATAAGGTGCAGGAGAGACCTCTTCACTGGACAGGGATAAGGAGCAGGAGAGACCTCTTCACTGGACCAGGATAAGGTGCAGGAGAGACCTCTTCACTGGACAGGGATAAGGTGCAGGAGAGACCTCTTCACTGGACAGGGATAAGGTGCAGGAGAGAACTCTTCACTGGACAAGGATAAGGTGCAGGAGAGACCTATTCACTGGACAGGGATAAGGTGCAGGAGAGACCTCTTCACTGGACAGGGATAAGGTGCAGGAGAGACCTCTTCACTGGACAGGGATAAGGTGCAGGAGAGACCTCTTCACTGGACAGGGATAAGGTGCAGGAGAGACCTACTGACCAGGTAAGGTGCAGGAGAGACCTCTTCACTGGACCAGGATAAGGTGCAGGAGAGACCTCTTCACTGGACAGGGATAAGGTGCAGGAGAGACCTCTTCACTGAACCAGGATAAGGTGCAGGAGAGACCTCTTCACTGGACAGGATAAGGTGCAGGAGAGACCTCTTCACTGGACAGGGATAAGGTGCAGGAGACCTCCTCACTGGACAGGGATAAGGTGCAGGAGAGACCTCTTCACTGGACCAGGATAAGGTGCAGGAGAGACCTCTTCACTGACCAGGATAAGGTGCAGGAGAGACCTCTTCACTGGACAGGGATAAGGTGCAGGAGAGACCTCTTCACTGGACAGGGATAAAGGTGCAGGAGAGACCTCTTCACTGGACAGGGATAAGGTGCAGGAGAGACCTCTTCACTGGACCAGATAAGGTGCAGGAGAGACTCTTCACTAAGGATAAGGTGCAGGAGAGACCTCTTCACTGGACAGGGATAAGGTGCAGGAGAGACCTCTTCACTGGACCAGTATAAGGAGCAGGAGAGACCTCTTCACTGGACAGGGATAAGGAGCAGGAGAAACCTCTTCACTGGACCAGGATAAAGTAAGAGATGATTCACAGTCCGTTTGTACATATCTGCATTAGAATGTTTTATAGACAAGCATAGATGTATGTATTCATTTTGAGGGGTTCAGTTTTAGGTATGTTTTCTATAGTTATATCTTACTAATACCACACATGTTAGTATTGATATATCATTGGTATAACGGGCAGCTTCAATCATGTTGTAATTGATTTATTGTAATCCATTTGAAGTTTTCAAAATGAATGAATCATATTTACACAGAATCTGTGAATCAATCCGTTGTGGTGATATGGGTGATGTGGGTGATATGGGTGATGCCCTTTGAACTCCAGGAAAAGGTTTTCACACACAAGGTGAGACTTACCGAAGTTATAAGGAAACTGGCAACCAGTTTACAGGAACAATAAGAAACAGTTGTTGGCCAAGATTTTATTATAGGCGAGCATATAGTGCCTTGTATTGTTGCTATCTTCCATGACTTTATAGAGCAATAACCTTATGGGTCCAACTTCCTGGTTTGGGATTTCAGCTCTACTTCCTGGTTTGGGTTTTCAGCTCTACATTAATGCAGCACCCGCCTGAAAAATCTGTCCAGTTGACCCACAGAACTTCTGTCAAGAGATATAGCACCACAACAACTGCAGAACTTGATGTTGTGTCCCACACAGACCAGAGGAACAGGGACTTGAGGCCATGGCAGAGCAGGAAGCCCGGTTGACAGGAGAGGAACCACGAACACCTTCGCCATCCCTGAACCACCGGGGGACAGTAGAGGAACCACGAGGAACACCCAACTACGCCATCCCTGAACCACCGGGGACAGTAGAGGAACCACGAACACACAACACGCCATCCCTGAGCCACCGAGAGGCAGTAGAGGAACCACGAACACACAACACGCCATCCCTGAACCGCACAGGGGGACAGGGGGGACTTCCCGGGAGGTCAAAGGAATCATGGAGAAAGGGAGAAGTCATAACCAGATCCAGGAGGGAAGAACGGTCACTTCACCAACCCCTGGCCCACAGCTCCTCCTCTGACTCCTGCTCAGTTCTACCTACTAGATAAGGACCACAGCAACGTACCCCGCTCCAAAGAGGTACGAATCCCATCTTTAACATATTGGCTTTTTGCCTTATTTTTGCTTGTTAATTCTACATTCCATTAGCAATTTGCATAGAAATGTATCCTAGTAGATGATGCATGACAACCCCATGCAATTATATTCATTTAGACCTGATGTATTTCAAGGCAAGGAGTTGAAGTGCTTTCATCAGAGGTGAGTCCTTTTTCAGCCAGGTATTTGTTGTTATTTAGTGAAGAGCCGTCCTGCCCAGGTATGTAACTAGTGTAGAGCTGTCCTGCCCAGGTATGAAACTAGTGTAGAGATGTCCTGCCCAGGTATGAAACTAGTGTAGAGATGTCCTGCCCAGGTATGAACTAGTGTAGAGATGTCCTGCCCAGGTATGAAACTAGTGTAGAGATGTCCTGCCCAGGTATGAAACTAGTGTAGAGATGTCCTGCCCAGGTATGAACTAGTGTAGAGCTGTCCTGCCCAGGTATGGAACTAGTGTAGAGATGTCCTGCCCAGGTATGGAACTAGTGTAGAGATGTCCTGCCCAGGTATGAAACTAGTGTAGAGCTGTCCTGCGCAGGTATGGAACTAGTGTAGAGCTGTCCTGCCCAGGTATGAAACTAGTGTAGAGCTGTCCTGCCCAGGTATGGAACTAGTGTAGAGCTGTCCTGCCCAGGTATGGAACTAGTGTAGAGCTGTCCTGCCCAGGTATGAAACTAGTGTAGAGCTGTCCTGCCCAGGTATGAACTAGTGTAGAGATGTCCTGCCCAGGTATGGAACTAGTGTAGAGATGTCCTGCCCAGGTATGGAACTAGTGTAGAGATGTCCTGCCCAGGTATGGACTAGTGTAGAGATGTCCTGCCCAGGTATGGAACTAGTGTAGAGCTGTCCTGCCCAGGTATGGAACTAGTGTAGAGCTGTCCTGCCCAGGTATGAAACTAGTGTAGAGCTGTCCTGCCCAGGTATGAACTAGTGTAGAGATGTCCT